>NC_045972.1:13583627-13756127 GCF_010909765.2 Amblyraja radiata | reverse complement strand
CTCGTTATAACTTCTCTGCTTCTGTGGATATATAATTCTTTTAAGGTGACAGAAACAGTTAAGTCGAACTGCAGAAACAGATTTATAAATGGAGAGTCCGGCAATAATATATCTCATCCTCTGTCACATGCACAAAGCAAAGGAAACAGTGATGAATATGCATTGAGCTCTGATTCCAACCCTTGATGATAGATGTAGGAGAATCAATGTACACTCCTACAATGGACTCGTTTTCAAATCCCAAAACATCATCTATTCATGTCCTTCAGAGATGTTGCCTGACCCTCTGAGTTACTCCAGCTGTTTGCGTTCTATGCAAAATTCCAGTATCTGCAGTTCCTTGAGTATCCATTTAGTTAAGTTTAGTTTGTTATAGTCATGTACAGTGAAAAGCTTTTTTGTTGTGTGCTATCCAGTCAATGAAAAGACTACGTGAGTACAATCAAACCATCCACAGTGTACAGATACAGGATAAAAGGTATATCATTTAGTGCAAGATAAAGTCTGATAAAGTCCAATTCAAGATTGTTCAAAGATCTCCAATGAGTTAGATGGGAGGAAGGTCCACACTCTAGCTGGTGAGAGGACGGTTCAGTTGCTGGGAAGAAACTGCCCCTGAATCTGTTGGTATGCGGGAGCGGGGAGAAGAAGGAGAGACTAGGGTGTGACTGGTCCTTGATTTTGCTGGTTGCCTTGCCAAGTAGCATGTAGTACAGACAGAGTCTACAGAAAGGAGGTTGGTTTGCATGATGGTCTGGGTTATATCCACAACTCTCTGAAATTTTCTTTATAAAATATAGGTTAGGCTACAGCTTGAGTACTTTTGGACATCAATCTATGGGAAGGCTGCCTTGGAGAGATGGTGCCAAGGAATCTTTCTGTGATGGTACCAAGGACCTCGGTAAATGGGAGTGACTGGATCACCACGGCTGTTCTGCTCATGGCAGTGAAGAATAAGAGGAGGATTTAAAATCATGACAATTAGATTTGGATATCTGCCTATTTCAGGAGTGATCCAAACTATGTCGATTTCAAATATTTGTCAAAAGCAAAGAAAAATTCACAAGGAAATAAAAACCTATATTGTGATTAGTTACAAACTGGGAAGAACAGTGGAAGCAACTTCAATACTAATTGCAGGAGAATGAGGAAAGAGCGGGGAATGGGATTGCTTAGATAAAGCTTTCAGAGAGCTGTCATAGGCACAAAGGTCTCCTGTTGTACTGCAAGAGTATAAATCATTTTAAGAGCCCACCAGCCTTATTTCTATCAGGCAGAATATGATCTAAATCATTCCTACTCTTTGCCCAAATCAGTTTTGATATCAGTAATCAAATGTGTGTTGTTTTTTTTAATCTGATCACCGTAGATGAAAAGTGGTCAAAGTCTGAATTCTCGCTCCGTTGGTGCAAGTCAAGATAATCAGCCAAATCCAGGTCTTTGACAATCATAGACGCTGTGCATTCAGCTGCATGTCCCCTACTGCCAAATACAAACTTACAAATGTAAAGTGTTATCATGGCCTTCTAAACATGTGTGTTAACATTGTGGCTATTTCACCAGTGGCTAAGCACCTGAGAACGCTTACCACAGCAGATGTGGTCCAGACATCAGTTAGTCACAAACACATTTTCAAAGAGATGTTTAAACAGGCACTAGGCTCCCTGTTTTCAGATGTGAAGAGCATTATGCCTTTTTCTGGCATGGATGTGTGCAGTGTTAAAACAAGACAATGGTAAAACCAGCCTCAGTGTGTGGTGGTAATAGTGTTATGCTGCACTGAAACAAGCTCTTGAGTCCAACCATTCATGCCGACCAAGGTGGCCCATCCAAAGTTGTCCCATTTGCCCATAGCTGGACCATATCCCTCTAAATCTCTCCTCTCCATGTACCTATCCAAATGCCTTTTAAACGCTGTTATTGTACTTGTCTCAACTAATTCAACTGGCACCCATTTCACAGATCCACCATCCTGTGTAAAAAATGTTGCCCCTCAGATTCTTACTAAATCTCACCTCAATTCTCATTCTCCCTCTAGTTTTGGATTTCCCAACCCTGGGAATAGGTCTGCGCATTCACCATATTCATTCCTCATGACTTTATCCACCTCTACAAGGTCATAAAGTTATAAGTGATAGGAGCAGAATCAGGCCATTCGGCCCATCAATACCACCATTCAATCATGGCTGATCTATCTCTCCTAACCCCATTCTCCAGCCTTCTCCCCATAACCTCTGACACCTGTACTAATCAAGAATCTATCTACCCCTGCCTTAAAAATATCCACTGACTTTGCCTCCACAGCCTTCTGTGGCAAAGAATCCCACAGATTCACCTCCTCTACCTTCTATTTCATTACTTGTTCATCGTGTCACCATGGTAACATTACATGGAAACTAAGGAAAAAGGAAGTAATATCAGAATTCCACAGATTCCCCACCCTCTGATTAAATAAATTCCTTTGCATCTCCTTTCTAAAGGAACATCCTCTAATTCTGAGGCTCTGACCTCAAGTCCTAGACTCTCCCACTAGTGGAAAAATCCTCTCCACATCCACTCTATCCAAGCCTTTCACTATTCGGTATGTTTCATTGAGGTCCCCTCCTCAAATACAGGAAACATTCTAAAAAATTGACAATAAACACAAAATGCTGGAGTAACTCAGTGGGCCAGGCAGCATCTAGGGAGAAAAGGAATAAGTGACATTTCATGTCAAGCTCCTTCTTCAAAAAAATCGATCATTGGATACAGTCAGATGTCACCAGACTTTTAACGTCCTGCAACCTCTGATTTAACCAGAGAGGGAGCCAGAGTCACATTCTCAGTAGAAGCCTGGCACAGAATAGCTTTGATCTGTGGTTTATTAAAAGCTGACATTCTGCTGGAATCAATTAATTCCAAGGAAAGGATTTTACAAGGTTTTATTTTCTTGTGAAAAACATAAAACACGTTGCAGCATTTTGATCAAAGCTCGAGAGATGTTAATTAAGGACAAGTTTGAAAAATATGATTCCCATTCATGAGCTTTTGTGTTGGATTAAACATACCTTCAGTGGTTTTATTCACCTATAATATTTGACACTGACAACATGTCTGGGACAAATGTTTCCCCGCACCTTCATCTAGAGATCTGTGTACATTTTTGCAGAAATTATTTAAACAATGGTAGGTCTTCCGACTCAAGTTGTTTGCTTGGTAATATTGCATCCATGTAAAAACAACAGACTACAGATGCTGGTTTACAAGTGCTGGAGTAGCTAGGCGGGTCAGGCAGCATCTCAAAAGGACATGGATAGGCAACATTTCGGGTCGGGTCCATATTCTCCTGAGATGCTGCCCGACCCGCTGAGCTACTCCGGCACTCTATATCGAATACTGCATCATTTCACCTTGATCTCCACCCAGCAACTAGCCATGCACTCCACTTTCAAAAAGTGTGAATCAGTGAGATCTCAGCATTGGGTTCAGACTATCAGCCATGATAGGCCATTAAACCCATCTCTCTCGCCTTCAAAAAATCAAACTTTGAGTATTTTTACAAATTTATTCTCAGTGTGATCCGTACTTTTCTTTTTCATAGTTTATATGTATGAATGGGTTTATGTATGTATTTTGCTTGTTCTTGACACTTGATTTGGTGTTTACTTTACATCTTCGATTCACCGTGCCCAGATATTGCTAAATACATCACAAAGTAGCATCAACACCAATAACATGGACTTCAAGGTCAGTTTACCAGATGACTATGTTTCTATACAGTGCATCTAACAACATGAAAACATATGGATTTCTTAGCAAAATAAATTAAAGATTAATTCTCCATTTCCCAAAACGGACCTAGAAAGAAAATGATGCTATTATGCTCTTGTAAAGTTGATCATCTATTCGTGAGTAAACGCTGATTGACACTAGGGAATTGGACCATGGATACTCCAAGATTCATTGTTTCACTGAATTATGCTTGTTGAAGACTTTTCTAATGAGACTGGGAAGATACCTGAATGTAACTCAACATTGACAAATGGCCAGAGTATTAGGTACAATGCCAGCCAGGCTGTTCCCGAACATTAACTGGCATTAGGATATGGGAGTGAGGAAGGAGAGTCTTTTCTTAGGTTCACGAGAACTGCGAGCAGGGACTTTAGGGCACCGGGAAACTAGAGCTAGGAACTATTCGCACAAATTCAATTGTTTCAGATGGATCTAACGAAAAGCTGCTTTATAGAAGAGCGAGAACTAACAGGACCTAAATTGTAATCAGGTTCTCTTCACCAATATCTATCTCCCATCCCATATTCCTGTTCAATAGAACCCTACCGCAAACCACCCATTGTCATTTCCACTCTCTCAGCTAACTCTGCATTCTACCCATCATTATATCCTGTAGCCAACCTTACTCTTACCTTTCTAACCGCACCATAGGATTAACCACTACAAGGACTGCAGTGGTTCATGTAGGCACATTACCTTTACCTGCTCAGGGCTAATTACTGAAGAGAAAAACCTTGCCATCTACACCCATAAGAAAAATAATGGGAAGCAGGGGGTTTACTTTACATCTTTGAGTCACCATGTCCAGAAATTCATTTTGGTATTGCTAAGTACTTCACAACTAGCATGAACGTCTATAAAAATGAACTTCAAGGTCACCATACAAAATACCATTGTTACTATACAGTGCATCTAACAACACTGAAAACAGATGGATTTCACAGCAAAGCCAATTCAGGATTAATGTTCCATTTCATAAGACAGACACAGAAATAAAATTATGGGCTGCTATACAGGTGAAAAGTTAATAATCTACTTGGGAGCATATGCTGATTGATAACCTCCAGACATAAGTGAAATTGACCAAATTTATATTCAGATATTCATTATTTCTACATTTGTAAAAAATACATTAAAGAAGCATCAGAAGTGGTTCTGCAGGATGAGTGATGGGAAACCTGGTAGAAGTATATCAGATTATGAGAGGAACAGACAGAGTAGATAGTCAGAATCATATTCCCAGAATGGAAATGTCAAAGACCTGAGGGCGTAGCTTTCAGGTGAGAGGAGCAAAGTTTAAAGGAGATGTGTGGGGCAAGTATTGTTGTACAGAGTGTGGTGGGTGGAATGCACTGCCAGGGATAGTGGTTGTGACAGACACAATAATGGCATTTAAGGGGCTTTTAGATCGGCACATGGAAATGCAGGGAATGGAGGGGTAAGGATCATGAGGTGCAGGCAAATGAGATTTGTTTTTCATGGCCTTGTGTTCGGCACAGACATTGATAGAAACATAGAAAATAGGTACAGGAGTAGGCCATTCTGCCCTTCGAGGCAGCACCGCCATTCAATATGATCATGGCTGATCATCCATTCCTGCTTTCTCCCCATATCCCTTGATTCCGTTAGACCGAAGAGCTATATCTAACTCTCTTTTGAAAACATCAAGCATGGTGGGTTGAAGGGCCTGTTCCTGTGCTGTATTATTCTGTTCCATGTTTTACGTAACAAGAGATAAACATTGTGTTTGTGAATGGCGATGTTGGATCAAAGGGCCGAATGGCCTACTCCTGCACCTATTTTCTGTTTCTATCTATCCCTGTGCCGAACACAAGGCCAAGAAAAACAAATCTCATTAGATCCATACCCCTCCACTGGGTTTGTTTTCTCACTAACTTCCTGTTCTTTGCAAGCAGTCTTGCAGTTTTTCTTGCTGAAGTTTTTTTTCAGACATTCTGTCTCCTTTTTAAAAACTTTTTGAAGAAGCAAACAAAATCTCACATTCGCACACGAATGTGAGAAAGCCCTTTCCTTCTCTGACTTCTGTGCCGGGCACCTACCAACTGCATGCTGAATTCTGAACAATTGTGCATGTCACAATGTACAGCCAGCTTGCAGGAAATAAGCTACAAGCTGTGGATTGTCACCATGGACTGATGTGGTTCAATGCTCTTTCCAATTGTTGCAAGTTGAAAATATTCATTAAAGGAAAATCTTAATCAAAAATAATTATCAGTGAGTAAATTCTCTTTGGTTACGTGGTTAAGGGTAGAGACATTCAATGTGGAAACAGGCCCTTCGGCCCACTGAGTCCATGCTGATCAATGATCAACCCTACACACTAGGGACAATTTATAGAAGCCAATTAGCCTACAAGCCTGTGCATCCTTGGAATGTGGGAAAGAAACCAGAGCACCTGAAGAAAAACCACACAGTCACAGGGAGAACGTATATATACTCTGCACAGGCAAGCACCCATAGTCAGTATCAAACCCAGGTCTCTGGTGCTGTAAGGCAGCTACTCTACCCCTGCACCATCTTGTTTTCCTTTTTCTTTAAAATCTTACTGTCAATATATTAGAAATTTCAATTGCAAGAAAAAATCTCACCTTTATAGCATACAGAATACTACACCACAGGAACAGGCCCTTCAGCCTACAATGTCTGTACAGGGCAGGTGCCAAGACAAATATATCTCATTGCCTGCACATGATCCATATCCATATCCGTACATTCCCCGCATATCCATGTGCCTTTCCAAAAACCTCTTAAACGCCACTATCGTATCAACCTCCACCACCACCCCAGTGTGTACCAGGCAACTACCTTAACTATTTAGAAAAAAAAATGCCTGGCATATCTCCTTTAAACTTTGCCCCTCTCAACTTAAAGCTGTAAATGCCCTCTCGTCTTTGATATTTCCATGCTGGGAAAAACGTTGTGACTGTCTACCCTATTTATGCCTCGCATACTTTATTCTGCTTCTGTCAGGTCTTCCCTCAACCTTTAGTGTTTCATAGAAAACAATCCAATTCATTCCAACCTCCCGTTATAATGAGCACCCTCTAATCCAGGCATCATTCTGGGCAATGCTAGTGGTTTATACTTTTTTTCAAAGAACATATATGATTGATGATAAATAAATTGTTTGATATTCAGAACAGATTTTCTCCTTGCAAAATATTTATGAGGATCTTCAATTTAAATTGTTGAAATTAACTGTTCAATAAAGCTGTGAAATATAAAATTAGATATATCAGGCAAGAGCATGCGATATGGCAGAATTTTAAGGTAATATCAAATTTAGCCCTGGATTTTTTTAAATTTCAAAAATAAACATTCAGAATTAAAAAAATATAAAAATTGAAAAAACTATGCAAAAAAAAGTTATGCTTTTGCAATACATTCATTAGTCATACATGGTAGTGTTCACACCTACCTTTAAGCAAAATGCCCTAGCCACTCATGTAGCCTCATGGGGTGATATCCCTTCCCTTGTATCTCCACTGGACTCTGCCCATCACTGTCCAGCAGTGTCTGGACCCAAGACTGAGGGCCTTGACTCCACCAAGGTTCAGTGAGTCCCTCAGCATGTTCTGCACTAGTCTAGAATGGGCCAGTTGGCAACATTCCCTGATGGACAACTGGTGCGCTGGGATAACAAGATATTTTTGGCAGAACAGTGAGTGTCTTTCACCAAGGTGAGACTCTTCCAGCAGCACTTGATGTCCTGGATTTCTACAAGGTTCTCTTGATCAACCAGATGGGTCCAAACTCACAAAGCATGCTGTGGATGACTAAGTCTGACTTTTGCACTGTTCTGGGGGCTCTGCTGATCTCCTGCTGTACAATCTTGTGATATTATTTGAATATTTGTATTTTTGGCAAATGTGAATTATTGAAATGTAACGTGTGATATGTGATGTCTAGAATGTTACCAAGGAACTGGCTTTACATACATTACAGACCTCCCATTGTTGACTATGGGAACTTAGCAAAAGTACATAGCATGGCATGATTTCTGCATTGTGATGTCTCCACCTTAGAACATAGAACAGCACAATGTAGGAAGGAACAGCAGTTGCTGGTTTCAAGTTGAAACCCTTTCTCTGGAGAAAAGGAATAGGCAACTTTCCGGGTCGAGAGCTCACCTATTCCTTTTCTCCAGAGATGCCGTCTGACCCGCTGAGTTACTCCTGCTTTTTGTGTCTACAGAACAGTACAGCACAGGAATGGACCCTTTGGCCCACAAAGTATGTGCCGAACATGATGCCAAGTTAAACTGAATTCACCTGCCTGTACATGATCCATATCTCTCTAGTCCCTGCACTTCCACGTGCCTATCCAAAAGCCTTTTAATTGCCACTATCGTAACTGCCTCCAGCACCACCACCCCTGGCAATGTGTTGCAGGCCCCCTCAACTCTCTGTATAAATAGCCAGCACATCTCCATTAAACTTTCCCCTCCTAACCTTACAGCTATGCCCTCTGGTGTTGGGCATTTCCACCCCAGGAGAAAGGTTCAGACTGTCTACCCTATCGATGCCCCCCATAATTTGATATACTTCCATCAAGTCACCGCTCAACCTCCAACGTTCCAGAGAAAACAACCCAAGTCTATCCAACCTCTACCTGTGGCTGCAACCCTCAAACCCAGGCAGCGTTCAGGTAAACCTCCTTCTTTGCTTAAGGAATACAACAGTCTATTTGCCATATATATGGACTTTGACATTGATATGGACTCTCTGCAATAACCAAATGAGACAACAGAGGGAAAATGCACAGTCACAGTTATGCATTTTACTTCTGCAAATCTAATCACACATTTAAGCACATAATATATCAGCCAACATGCAAGTGGATGAATTATAATGCATGCAAGTGAAGAGCATAGAGTATATGACGATATACTGAGATCGCTATTCAGCATGGATACCAGGAGAAGAGAATCAAAGGGTTTCGGCCCGAAACATTGCCTATTTCCTACGCTCCATAGATGCTGCTGCACCCGCTGAGTTTCTCCAGCATTTTTGTGTACCGAAGAGAATCAAATGTTGGTCCATGACTGGAGTTTAAATCAATTATGGTTTAGGTAAATATTGGAACAGGCACCGTAAAATATAAAAACTTGTTTGAGTTTGAATTCCTATGTTCACTAAAATGTAAGGAACAAAAAGTAATCTGCAAGGAGAAAGATATAAAAACAAACATAATAATTATAATAATAATACATTTTATTTATGGGCGCCTTTCAAGAGTCTCAAGGACACCTACTCTTTCAGTCAGTCTTTTGTTGTCTTGGTTTTGCCCTTGAAATTGGGTGGTTTAGGATTGGTAGATGGAAATCCTACCACAGAATTCCTGCCAACATTGAAAGCCACAAATTGGTGTGGCTCAGATCCAGCTGGGCCAGCCTCACAGCCTTCTGCTTCATTCCTTACTGAAGAAAGCTAGCAGTGTGAAAGATAGGAAACAGAAAATGCTGAAAACACACAGCAATGGAGGGTATTGGTCCAACATTCAGCAGCGATGGATATGGGCTAAGCGCAGGCAGGTGGGACTAGTGCAGATGTGCTAACTTGGACACGTGCTAGCATGGATGGGCAAAGTGGGCCAAATAACCTGTTTCCAGCTCTAGGCTCAGAGGCTGTATGACTCTATGAATCTGCCAGCATGTATAGAGAGAAAAACAAAGTTGATATTTCAGATCAATGTGCACTCTCAATGGAAGGTCACCAACTTGCAATGTTAAAATCTTCTCTTCCCTTAGATGCAGCCTGACCTGCTGAGTATTTCCAGCCTTTTTAGCTTTTATTTCAGATTTTCAGTGGCCCACAGCTTTTATCTATGGAATTGCTGTGGAATGTTTTCGTTTCTGGAGAAGGATTTGTCGACAAACGAGCCCTCCACTGAACCCTTTCTCGCTTGTTTGCATTATTTTTACAACCTTTCGAACTTCCTCATTCAAGGTAAGATAATCAGGGATTTACCCCCGTCCTGGAAACATTTACAGGGACAATATTTTGTTGGCAAAGCCCTCAATGATGAAGTCCTCCAGCATGTCAAAAGCCTTCTTCAACATCTTGTTCAACTGTGACACCAATTTCACGAAATATGCATTTGTAATCCCAGGTCCCCTCTGTTCTAAAACACTCTCCAGGATCCTAGAGTTCACTGTTGTTAGTTCTTACAATTCTGAGTGATCGTATCTGCAATGACTCCAAAGACACCATTAGAGATACTTGCACTGATGCTGATTTAGAAGACTCGGTGTGTGCTTAAAGCATCTGGCAGTGATCATGAGAGTTAATTAATAACACAAATACTAAGAAACTATTCCCACAATGAACATGAAATGATGTGGAATGGCACCAGTAATAGTGGGTTAGGGTTAAATACGTTTCATACTTGCAGGAGATAAATGCAGTTAGATTTTGCAGAGATTATATGAATAAACTACCCACAACACAGTTAAGTAAATAACTGAGCAGTAATCCTGATTAAAATGGAAATACTTTCGGTATTAAAAGCAAGTGAGGTTATTAAATGTACACTGTGACTGTGCAGAATTTTTAAGATCACCAGTTAATATCAGACAACCGTAATTTACACCTGACTGACAGAAAATGCTGGAGTAACTCAGCGGGGCAGGCAGCATCCCTGGAGAGAAGAAATGGGTGATGTTGCGGGTCGAGAGCCTCCTCAACCTCTTTCACCCCAGGGTAAATCATCCCAGCATTCCCAATATCTCAAGACTCCAGACCAGGCAACATGCACGTGAATCCTTTCTGCATCCCTCTAACTTAATCAAATTATTCTGATACCAACTGTACACAATAATCCAAACACGGTCTAGCCAATTTTTCCATACAACTTTAACATGACGCCTTAATTCCTGTACTCAATGCCATGGCTGATGAAGGCAAGCACATCATATGCCTTCTTCACCACCCAGTCGACCTGTGTTTCCACATTAAGGAACCATACACATGTACCCCATGTCCAATAACTCTCCTCATGGTCTCCTCAGAGTCCGAAGAAGGGTCTCGACCCGAAACGTTGCCCATTCCTTCTCTCCAGAGATGCTGCCTGTCCCGCTGTGTTTGGAAGTGGAAAGAAATAATAGAAATTGCATTCATTGCAATGTGTAAAAAGAGTTGAGATACTGTATTATAATTTTGCTGCATGTCATTGTGGTATATATCATATCTTGATTGGTGAATATGTTTAGTTTGTAACTTTATTTGAAGCAGAAATAATATGTGAATACTTCATTGAGCATAATTCCGACTGAGCACATTATCGCACGCGTCATGCAAATCGTCTTAAATGACCACCTAAACTGTCATCTGGCAACCTAAAAAGCTGCCTAGGTTGCCCGGATGGAAACAGAGAAAACAAGTTAAGTGAGAGCCCTGCTGACTGGCTTGTCGGGGCTGCCACCCCCACAGGGTCCGATGGCCTCTAAAAAGTGATCCCCACTAGGATCGTTGTCGATCTTCTGGAGGGGCGCTTGGGACTGCGTAACCTTTTAGAGGTGCCTGTTTGCATGAGGCTGAAGGGCTTGGACATGCAGAGACAATGATCGGACCCACGGTGGTTAGGTATTGTGTAGGGAGTTCGTTGTTGTTTCAAAAAATAAAGTTTAGTGGTCCAGTGCTTGACTCAGTGTTTTACTGAACTAGACTAAGGGGGGTTAGTCTAGGGGCATAATTACACAATCTTCTTCATTGTCATTCTGATGTCATCTGTAGACCTAATAATTATGTCATCTACATTCTCATCCAAATTATTAATATGTATGCAACAAATCTACCGATCAGGCAAAATTGTTGTCGCCTCCCCCACACCAAACAATGATAGGAAGCTGCAAAAAGCAAGATGGTGGTCCTCATACACTCATACATTACAGAGACAAGCCGTCCAGCCAACCAAGTCCACATTGACCATCAAGCTCCCACTGACATTATTCCAACACTAATTCCTTTTTCATTCTCCCCACATTCACACAAACGTATCCCCCCCCCCCCCCCCCCCCCCCCCCCCCCCCCCACCTCAAATTCTTCCACTCATCTACACACTAGGGGAGGATTACAGTGACCAAGCTCACAACCTACATGTCTTTGAGATGCAGCAGGAAACCTTCCGTTGCAACCATGGGAAAGTCACACTTTAACAGGAAGAACATGCAAACTCCACACAGACAGCACCAGAGATCAGAACTGAACCCAGGTCACTGGAACTGTGAGGCTGCAGCTCTATTAGCTGCACCACTGCGCCAACACTTCTTCACCTGAGTGCAGCGACACAGAAATCAGGAATGTATCAGAGTTTACTTGCCAGCAATGACTTCCTGCTCCACCTGAACTGAGTCCACAGGAGGTGCTCAGCTGGACATACACTGCATTATGGAAGGAATGGCCAGTGGATGTAGTACGGCGCCAGTTACTTGACCCTCTAAATATGTACGTATAGGAAGGAACTGCAGATGTAGATTTACATCATAGACACAAAATGCTGGAGTAACTCAGCGAAATAGGCAGCATCTTTGGAGAGAAGGCATGGACTGGTAATAAAGGATACAAGAATCAAGTATTTATCGGTGTCAGATGAAAATAACTGATATATTGCAGTCCCATGTTAGAAATGTTTACAATCTACAGCTGAATTTTCCGGTTAAAAGCTTTTGTCTACGTCACGTATTCTAAAACCTCATATTTAGTCACGGGACACAATCTTTGATATATCTGTGGGTCTTTGTGCTATATTTATCCAGATTGCAACCCACATCAGAGATCTGTGCTTATATTAAGTCAGCTTTGTGCATTCACTTCATGGAGAGGGTGCAGATTAGTGCAAACACTGTGAAACTAAATCTTGATTTGTCCTGGAGATGGACATTAAGATGGCCCTGCAAAATTAACGACATCCTTTGTTGCTGTTGCGGCCCGCAGTTTCAAACTCTGCATTACCTACTAATGACTGTGCTTCTGAATGACTTCACACGTCAGCAAGGACCACTGCCTTAGTGGCTAGAAACATTACAGACGCCTTTCATAACGTCAGCCTGCTCCTCTTAAAGGGCAGGTGTATTGTAGCAGTCTGATGAGGTGGAGGCCACTCTGTTATGGGCCCCAAAATGTCCATTATCACTAATTGTCATCACTCAGTAGATCAGTCGCTCCCTATCCATGCCAATCCCTACCCATGCTGATCACTGCTAGAAGAATATTGGTAACATTTAAGGTTTAATTATAAACACTGAGACAGGAAACTCAGCGATAAGGCCCAAACGTGGCTGAGAATCATCAGTATTGACTGAGTTGGTGAGCTCTGAGAGGTATAATTCATCTAGTTTAGTTTAGAGATACAGCGTGGAAACAGACTCTTTGGCCCACCGAGCCCGAGCGACCAGCGATCCCCGCACACTAACGCTATCCTACACACAAGGGACAATTTACAATTTTACCAGGCCAATTAGCCTACAAACCTGTACATCTTTGGAGTATGGGAGGAAACCGGAGCACCCGGACTAAAACCCACACAGGTCACGGGGAGAACGTACAAACTCTGTACAGACAGCACCCGTGGTCAGGATTGAACTCGGGTCTCTGGCGCTGTGATGCAGCAACTCTACCACTGTGCCACCGTACCTCCCAATGGTTCAATAGTTCTTTATTGTCACATATGCACAGTACAGAGAAATTATTTTGAACAACCCACAAATGCACAGTTGCCATATTTTGGCGCTGTTTACAAAGAAAAAGAAAATGTCCAAAGTCCGGTCCACATGTTGGAAGCCCAGGTAAGCATCTGCCGCAGATACTGAGGAAACTAACACAATTGATAAACCAGCTCAGTCTAGACCTCCTCAATCTACCGGCAGCAGACATGGCTGTGTTTGACATAATTGGTGGGTGATCACTGCAGAGTACTTGAGAACTCTATACTCTTCCTTCATGCTGAGGGCACCCCACAAATCATATGTTGTGGCACCACCACCTTGCATCATAGCAGACCTTACTGTGCATTCACAGGAAGATACGATGTGTGGTTCAGTTGGGCAGAGAAATGGCAAATGCAGTTTCATCCACAGGTAATGCAGAAAACTGACGTGATTTCTAACGCGGGGTGCAAAAGGCAAGGAAATGCACATAATATGGATGAATATTGAGTGGTAATGAAGAAGAGGGTCGTTCACCGATCCATAAAAAGACACATAGGCTGTCTAATTTTATTATGTAAGGCATAGAATATAAGAGAGGGAGATTATATTAGAATGGTACAGAATAGTTGTTAGCTTACAGCTTGAGTAATGCACACAGCTCCAGACATGACTTTATGGGAAACTCATGATGGCATTGGAAGGGGTAGGATAGAAGATTTACAGAGCTATTTCCATGTAGCAAGACTACATAACACTCTGAAATCGAGAGATTGAGACAATACCTAATTGATGTGTATATAATTGTGAGGCCGAAATAGAATAAATAGGAAACCCCAACAGTACATCCCTCAGCAGAATAATCGAGAAATAATAGGCATAGAGTTAGAGTGATTAGAAAATATCAGAGGGATGGTAGGAAGATCTTATCCACCTAGACCGCACAGAACAGGCCTTTGGCCAATTTAGCCTGCGCCAACTAGCCACTATTTACACTAATTCCACATTAATCCTATTTTTTAAATTATTTCCATGTTCTCCTCAATTGCCCCAGATTCTGACACTCACATACCCCACTGGGGACAATTTATTAAGCGACCAACAAACTCATACATCTTTCGGAGGTGGAATGAAACCGGAGCACCCGGAAGAAAACAGTACGGTCACAGGGAGAACGTACAGACTCCACACAGACAGCACCCGAGGTCAGGATTGAACCTGCGTGTGTGGCGCTACAAGGCAGCGGCTGCAGCAGCTGCACCACTGTCCTGGTGTGAGGGTGATGGGAATCTGAAACTCACTGCCTGGAAGGGTGATTGAAGGAGAAATTCTCATCGTCTGTAAACGGCTGCTGCCACTGCACCCAATGAGGAAACCAACATCGGAGCATTCAGGATTTCTTGGGACGTTTGAAATTTCCCTGGTCCTTACCACAAAACCACTGTATTAGGACATGGCTAGTGTGTGGCACTTGCAAATGTTTAGACTTTAGAGATACAATGCAGAAACAGGTCCTTTGGTGCACCGAATCCACGCCTACCAATGATCACCCCGTACACTAGTACTATTCCACACACTCGAGGCAATTTACAATTTACAGAAGCCAATTAACCTACAAACCTGTACACACGTTTTTTTGATCTTGGGAGGAATCCGGAGCACCCGGAGAAAGGCTACACGGTCACAGGGAGCACGTACAAACTCTGTACAGACAGCACCCATAGTCAGGATCGAACCTGGGTCTGTGGCAGCAACTCTACCGCTGCACCCCTGTGTTGCTAAGTACTTGATTACAGAGCATGAACAGTAGAGCACAGCGCAGGAACAGGCCCATCAGCCCACACTCTCTGTGCCAAATATGATGATGACAAATTAAACTCTTCTGCCTATATGTACACCATATCCCTCTAATCTCTGCATATTCATGTGCCTATCTTAAAGCCACTATCATATCTGATTTCACCACCAGCCTTGAATGAATTCCAGGCACCCGCCACTCTCTGTGTAAAAACTATCCCCCTATAATCTTAAAACTATGCCCTCCAGTCTTGGGCATTATGTGTATGGATAGTACACCACTCACCCATAGTGAAAAAAATGAATGGTCTTATGTTTTGGCTTGTGAATCTTTCCCTGCTTTGTGAGTGCTTGGCTGACCTCAGTTTGGCCACAGCACCTTTAGTTCAGGAAACTGGGCAGCGTTCTATTTCTTAAAGCTTTGATACCGGAAAGCACCCTTCAAAGAGTTGCTAGGTAACAACCACAGAACTGTGCCACACTGAGGTAGCCTTTGGGATGGGGGAGAGAGGGGAGTTGCACACAAGGAGATTGGAGGAGAACATAAACTTCTACAGAAGAAACCACAGTGGCGCAACGACAGATTTGCTGCCTTATAGCGCCAGAGACAGGGGTTCGATCCTGACCACAAACTGTCTGTTTGTACATTCTCCCCCTGACCGTGCGGGTCTTCTCCGGGTGCTCCGGTTTCCTCCAACACTCCAAAGATGTACAGGTTGGAGGTTGAGTTGCTAAATTGTGGCTCGTGTGTGCAGGTCAGGATGACTGCGGACTCGGTGTGCCGAAGGACTAGTTTCCGTGTTGTATCTCTAAACTAGAGAGGCTCAATAGAGCAGCAAGCTTCATCACGCTGCTGATTGTCGGCCAAAGTGCATGGCCATCAGTTTTGCCCAATGGCATCCTTGCCACTGCACACAATCAAGCAGTTAACAAGGTTTGTATCTGCCACAGGCGAAATTATTTTTGTTAATTGGAAAGTCTCTTTTAACACTGTTTGTGGGAAGGCAACTAACATACCAATGCTTGTTTCGTAACTACTTAGCAGTGCTAGATCTTGCCATGCTCCTCGCAATTACAGACAAGCCTACAATTCATGGTTCCTTAAAGAAACGCAGTTGAGCGATACAAGGAGAGTAAAACACAAAGCACAAATATATTCCAATTTCTGTTGCCCTTCACTCAACCACAATTTTGTATTTGCCCTCAGCTTGTTGGATTAATGGATGGAAGTGGGTTTACTCAACAAACAATTGGTCAATTATTCACAAAAACTGCAGTGCACATTTATTATCGCCTTTGTCGGAAGGAAGTTGATGTTTGCCTTGATAGGAGTTTTCACAGTCTGCTTGAGACTTCTGAATTATCTTCCTTAAAAGTAGTTAGTCTAAGCTTTCTTCTGCACAAGTTTTAAATCATAATATCATGTCAATAGTAATACATGTGCTTTCCATCTGATAGCTCATAATTTTTTCTCTTTGTTCAGTTTGTACGATCCAGGCTACTGTAGAAAGGGCAGCCAGCATTGCCCTTCTCCATTGCCGATGGTGAACTGCCCTCTTCAGCTACTGTAGTTCTTCTGGTGATGACGCCGCAACGATGCTGTCAGGAAGTATTCCAGGAGTTAGATCCAAGATGATGAAGTAATGGTGACGAAGTGCTGGAGTAACACAGCGAGTCAGTCAGCAACTCCAGAGAACATTGATAGGTGACGGTACACAAAAATGCTGGAGAAACTCAGCGGGTGCAGCAGCATCTATGGAGCGAAGGAAATAGGTAACGTTTCGGGCCGAAACCCTTCTTCAGACCAATTGATAGGTGACATTTTGGTTCCGGACTTTTTTTAAGGCTCATTGATAGGTGATGTTTTGGGTCGCCGACCCGGTCTGAAGCAAGATGGTTTGTAACTTGAAAGTAAATCTTCAGGAGGTGGTGTTCTCATCCACCAGCTGCCCTTGCCCCCCTTGGTGGTAGAAGTTGTAGTTTGAGAAGTGCTGTTAGAGTAACCAAGTTGAGTAATTACAGTGCATCTTGTAGATGGCGCACCTCACACCCAGCGGACATCATTGGTGGTAGGAATGAATGTTTAGGGAGGTGCCATTGAAAATACTTTTTTGGAGCACATTGTAAACCTGCCTCCAAGAAAGACAAGGGTATCACATGTATGGGTCACCATCAGCTGAGGTTCACTTTCAAGCGGCATAACTTCCTGTCTTGTAATATATGTCACCATTCTATTAATGGTTCCGGCTACAAATCTCAAAAATCACAACTCCACGATACTTTTCATCTGTTTTTGGGGCAGCACAGGGGCACAGCAGTAGAGTTATGGCCTTACAGTGCCAGAGACCCGGGTTTGATCCCTACTACGGGTGCTGTCTGTACAGAGGTTGTACCTTCTCCCTGTGCGCATGTGAGCTTTCTCTAGGTGCTCTGGTTTCCTCCCACATTCAAAAGATGTACAGGTTTGTGGGTTAATTAGCTTTGGTGACAAAAATATGAATTGTCCCTCATGGGGTGGGTGACTGCTGGTCGGCACAGAATCAGTGGGCCGAAGGGCCTGTTTTCGTGCTTTATCTCTAAAGTCCATAGTTTAAAGTCAAGAGCATTTAGGGTCGAGTAACAAATGGTGGCCAACTGACAAAAATATGAATAGATGTTAAACCTTGTCCATTTGTGAGGAACGCCTTTTTTTACCTGTTAACATGAATGCATGGATTTATGGATAATTGAACAAAGGAACACGAGTGCTCCAGGCAGCTTGTTTTTTTTTGCCTTGAGAATCTGTTTCCTTAAATGCTTTACCAAAAATAAACTGCAAGTGTTGGCAATCTGAAGTAAAAACAAAACTGACCTAAAACATCAATAAAACAACATCCCACATTTATCTAGTGGCTTTCACGGAAAAATAACCCCTCAGTACTGCCTCAGTTGAGATAAGATCGACGAGCCATGCTACAAATTCCATTCACCTGTCACCCCGAGCTCAATATCCAGGAATGGTCACATTTAAAATCAATGTTCTCTTTCCAAATCCCATTCATAACTTCACTCTTCACCATCTCATCCAGCTCTATCTGTCTGAAGAAGTGTTCAGACCTGAAAAGTCACCTGCCTGACCTGCTGAATTACATCAACCTTTAATGTTTTGCTACTGCTCTATACTCCTGGAACCCTTCACTCCTCCAATCAAGACCTCTTGTACAATCTTCTTGTTCAATAGCTCATCCATTGTAGTTAAAGCATTCAAATGTCTAGCCCATTTAAATTCCCTCCCTAAACTCTCCCTCTTTTAAGACACTCCATAATACACAACTCTGCCCTAATATCTCCTGATGTGACCCAGAGTCAAGTTTAGTTTGATAATGCCATTGCCAAAATGTCTGGTGATTTTTTTTTTAGTAATGAATCAGTTAAATGAACACCACGGACAAACAAACAAGTTGCAAATGCTGGAAATCTGAAATAAGAACAGAAAATGCTGGAGAGACTCAGCAAATCAGGCGGTATCTGTGGAGAGCAAAACAGATTTGAAGTTTCTGGCTGATGACTGACGGGCATTGGAAAAATGAAAGGAACAAGTGGGTTGTAAGATGCAGCGAGAGAGAAAGGCAGATAGCAAAACAGGGAGTATTGTAAGATGCAATCAATGCACAAGGTTGTCCTTGAGCTCTGAATTACGTGTCACTTTAATTCCACATCCCACTCCCACTCTTAACTCTCCATGTCCGCCCAAACAGTTTCAGTGAATCTAAGCTTGCAAAACAGCAATTCATCTTACATCTAAACCTGTTGCAGCCTTTTGGACTCTACGCTGAGAGGTTCAGATAATTAGTCTTACATGCTTGTGTCAGAACAGGCAAGCTCTGATGTTTTGCATGTTCTCCCTGTGACCGCATGGGTTTCCACAGATACTTGTGTTCCTCCCACCCCTTTCCACCCCCCCTCCCACTCTACCCCAAAGACGTGCTGGTAGCTTAGCTGGCATTTGTAACTTGTCCTTCATGTATAGGAAGGAACTGCAGGTGCTGGTTTAAACTGAAGATAGACACAAAAAGCTGGAGTAACTCAGTGGGTCTGACACCATCTCTGGAGAAAAGGAATGGATAACGTTTTGTTTCGAGACCCTTCTTCAGACTTCATGTAGCTGCATGATAGAAGAATTGGGCGAGCAGATGGGTATTTGACAGAGAGATGATTACAAGAGAAGAGGTGCGAGAGTGAGACCGGTAGCTCTGAATGCAGTAAAATAATGAATGGGATGAGCAGAGATGAGTACTTGGAAGTTGAGAGAGAACCAGTTTCAGTTATCAATGGTAGATTAACTCAGTCACTCTCTCTGCAGATGCTGCCCGATCTGCTGAGTATTTCCAGCATGTTATTGCAGTTGTCGAACAGCAACTTTGTTCTGCGTGTCCCAGTGTTAGCTGTAGTTTTTTTATTCCTACATCCCTCATTCATCTCCTCCCCTATTTACACACCTTCAGAGATGAACACAGATGCTGTTGATCAACAAGCAATCATCACCCCCTCTGAACAGCATCACCTTCATTTGTGTCATCATGAACAGCCTTGGTCTGCACCAGTTCCTTTTGTTCTCCCAACCCCACCTACTCTTTTTTCTCGCCTCTCCAGTTCTCATGATAGGTGATCATCCTGAAATATCAACCCTTTCCCTATATAAATGCACGTTGTTCTATTAGAGGAGAGATTACTCAATATAGTTGATAATCTCGCCATGAGGGTGTGTTCTGAGTAGCTGGTCAGATGAAAGGTGGAAAGGTTTCAGGAAGAAGACAGCCTTGAAACTTAAACAAAATTGTAAAACTCTACCCCTGATTTTACTATGGGGTGCGTTAATGGGTGCACTGCCCCGCGTAGGTGCCACCACCTTGCTCACCTCCACAGTAAAATCCAAGGGATCTTATCTCCCTAAGCTCACTGAAATTACCCAGTGAAGACCCTGCCTCAATTGAGGGAGAAAAGTCATCTCTTCACATACACGCAGTACCATGCTTATTATAGAACCATTTGAATTTCAGAGACGATTAAAGCTGTGTTTTATTTCGACTGACCTTAGACAAAATCCAGAGTTTCTGATATTTGTCCTTCAGTATGGAATATCATTTTGTTTCACAACAATGCACAATGGCAAATCTACATGGAACTTGTACAGTTCAGCTAGGGGTAGGTAAAAAGTCCACACATTTACTGGGTTTCTAATGCATGAAGGAACTTTGTAAAATGTTTGGAGATATTCCAAGAATGTTGCAGGTCACATAGCGTGGATGTAAATTGAAATTATTTGTGTTTAAACATTCATTGGCATATCATGTTATAGTCTGCCCTGGACTCAGCACTCGCCCCAGAGGACAGATGCACTTCATCACGGACAGTCACCAAACCTGATTAGAAAAACAAGCATGGAGATAGAGTTATGCCCATTATGAGCAGGCGATCCACCGTTTCATAAGATCCTGACTGGTCAGATTGCAACCTGATCTTCACATTCCACTGTACGTACCTCCCTCGTGGCCTTTTCTCCATATCAAGAATATAACTACCTCTGCCTTAAAAACTTTCAAAGACTCTGCTCCCAATGCCCTTTGAAAAATAGCGTTAAAGATTCACACCCCTTGATGTAAACAAAAAAGCTTCACCCAATTACATGAATAGGAAAGGTTTAGAAGGATATGGGCCAAATGCAGGCAGGTGTGACTAGTGTAAATGGGCATCTTGTTCAGCATAGGCAAGTTGGGCTGAAGGGACTGTTTCCACGCTGTATGACTCTATGACCTCTGTCTTAAATAGGCAACTCTTTATCACTGGATAGTGTTCCAGATTCTCCAACAGGACAAAATATGCTCTCCATATCCATCCTGTCAGGATCCAACATGTTCTAATTAAGGTGGACAAAATTGCTGGAGAAACACAGCGGGTGCGGCAGCATCTATGGAGCGAAGGAAAGAGGCAACGTCTGAAGAAGGGTTTCTTCAGACGCTTCTGACCGAAGAAGTTCAGTCTGAAGAAGGGTTTCGGCCCGAAACGTTACCTCTTTCCTTCGCTCCATGGATGCTGCCGCACCCGCTGTGTTTCTCCAGCAATTTTGTCTACCTTCGATTCTCCAGCATCTGCAGTTCCTTCTTGAACATGTTCTAATTAAGTCCCCTTTCATTCTTCTAAACTGCAGCAAATTCAGGCCTAACCTGCCCAACATTTCCTCACAAGGCCAATTGGCCATTCCATAAACTGGACTGTTTGGCTGCTGTGAATAGACACAAAAAGCTGGAGTAACTCAGCGGGTCAGTCAACATCTCTGGAGAATATGAATAAGTGACGTTTCTGGTCCCTTCTTCAGACGGGTCGAGACCCTTCTTCAGACGCTGTGACCCGGATTCAATCCTGACTTCCAGTACTGTCTGCGTGGAGTTTGCACATTCTCCCTAGGTTCTACGTTCTAAATGTTCCAGTTTCCTCCCATATCCTAAGGGCATGAAGTTTGTTTGGTGAATATTGGTCATTGTCAGTTGCCCCTTGTGTGGAGGTGAGTAGTAGTCTAGGGGGAGCTGATGAGTGGGGCAAATAAAACAGAATTAGTTTTGATGGGTGCGTGATGGACAGTGCAGTTTCGATGATGTAAGGGGCCCATTTCATACAGTTTCACTCTATGACGAATCCCACTGCATCTCAGAGCTCTGCAATCTTACTTTTTGAACAGTGTTTCTTACATAATTTTTCCTGACTAAATGGACATTTTTACCGTTTCCCATTATACCTAATTTACTGGATTTATACATTTGCCCATGTAACAGAGATCTTTTTTATATCGTCTTCTTGACTGCTTTCATGTCATCAGCACAACACTAGCGGTGTTTTCATCCAAGTCAATGGTTCTGTGGTTTCTTTATTATCACGTGTACTGAGGTACAGTGGGATTTTTTTTTGGAAACAGTGAAATTATTGCCAAGCAGGAGTACAATACCCAGTTAGCACATAATGCACAGAAACAGCCCACTGAGACTCTAATGCAAGAGTCGCCAGGTTCTGATGCCATTTCACACACCCAGCTGTAGCTGGCCATCAACGCCTTTTGCAGCCGTCGACTCCATCCATTCATAGTCATAGAGTGATACCATGTGGAAACAGGCCCTTCGGCCCAACTTGCCCATGCCGACCAGCATGTCCCAGCTACACTAGTCCCAAATGCCCAGATTTGGTCCATATCCCTCCAAACCTGTTCTATCTATGTACCTGTCTAACAGTTTCTTAAATATTGGGATAGTCCCAGCCTCAATTACCTCCTCTGGCAGTTTGTTCCATACACCCACCACCCTTTGTGTGAAAAAGTTACCCCTCAGATTCCTATTAAATCTTTCCTCTTCCCCTTCAGTCGTGCCGTGAACCATTGTCCTTCTTCCTGTCTGCGCCACCTTTAACCTTCGTGCCCCAGGAGAGTGTGTCTGGCGCCTCCTTCAGCTGACAGTGAAGACGCGGAAGGTAAGATGCTCCCTGGTTCAGCCAACCATCCCTTGACCAACATCCACCACCGTCGGTGACTCCCTCTACCTCCTCATGACCAGGGGCCGGGCTCGGAGGCATCCCCCTCCCCGTTTAGTTTAGTTTAGTTTAGTTTAGTTTAGTTTAGTTTAGTTTAGTTTAGTTTAGTGATACAACATGGAAACAGGTCCTTCGGCCCACCAAATCCGCACCGACCAGCTATCCTCGCACATTAACACTATCCGACACACACTAGGGACAATTAACAATTCACAGAAGCCAATTAACCTACAAAGCTGTCCATGTTTGGAGTGCGGAAGGAAACCAGAGCACCTGGAGAAACCCACGCAGGTCATGGGGAGAAAGTACATACTCCGTACAGACAGCGCCGTTTGTCAGGATTGAACCCGGGTCCCTGGTGCTGCAAGGCTGTAACCTGCTTGCTGGTATGTTCAGCCGCGCACTTTCAGTCATTTACATAACAGGTAAAAAGTCGAGGCCCCCGCAACACTCAGTACATGCAAACTCCACAAAAACGGCGTCAGAGATCAGGATTGAATCTGAGCTGCTAGACTTGAGGCAGCCAGCACCTCTAACGGCTGCCCAGCTAGTGATCTCCAGCTGGATGCCCATCCTGAGATCCCTCTTTTTTGCTGACTCAGCAATATCAAAGCACTGAGAGCGGAGAAATGTAGAAACAAAGATATGCAGATGGTGATTTACAAATGAAGAATACTGGAGTAGCTCAGCGAGTCAGGCAGCATCTTAGGAGAACAGGGATAGGTGATGTCTTGGGACCCGACCCTGTTTCCTGAGATACGACCTGACTTGCAGGAAAAAAAATCCTGATGTTGGGGGAGTCCAGAACCAGGGGTCACAGTTTAAGTATAAGGACGAGGTTATTTAGGACTGAGATGAGGAAAAACCTTTTCACCCAGAGAGTTGTGAATCTGTGGAATTCTCTGTCACAGATGGCAGTGGAGGCCAATTCACTGGATGTTTTCAAGAGAGAGTTAGATATTGCTCTTAGGACTAATAGAATCAATAGATATGGGGAGAAAGCAGGAACAGGGTACTGATTCAGGATGATTACCCATGATCATATTGAATGGTGCTGCTGTCTCAAAGGGCCGAATGGCCTACTCCTGCACCTATTTTCTATGTTTCTATGACCCACTAAGCTATTCCGGCACTCTGTGTCTTCCCCTGAGAGCAGAGTTCCCTGCAGAAGACTGCACCGTGAGCCACAATGAATAGACAAGGTGGCTCATGGGCGGAAGGCAAGCAATTCACTGTTAATGTACGACCTGCCCCATTATCCCACAATTCATTTTGAAAGGAGGAAATAGCAGTGTTACAGGAGGTGAATTGAATCTATAAATGTGATGGATGATAAGAGACATTTCAGAAAAGCAGAAGTAACATCAGTGCCCAGCTGAAAGCCCCAGTGATGTGTGCTGATAGTATCAGGGTGGTCCATGTCAAAACATAGGAAGTGGCACTCAAGCACACTGAATTTGATGCTTAGCAATGCGGAAAATGATCCTCACCCTTCAATATTTGAGAAGGGTGTTTTTACCTGGTGCCTATTACTTGGACTGGCCTGACCATGTCCCTTGAAGTGTGCTATCTTCTGTATTTCTTTCTGTAGGCAGTGACTTGCCAGGCTGCCCCTTCCTACCATATGTAGTGTACAGCTGTATTAAGAGACCTTGCCTGGGTCAATCAAGGAAACCTCTGCCCTTCCAAGTCACCCTCTGCACTATCCACTCTGCCAATCTATTGAACTGCATTGGAGGACATTTCCCTACCGACAACTGGAAACAGATATTATTTTTACGAGGACGTTGCCAGAACCTAGGAGCCCGGGGTATAGCGAGAAGTTGGGCAGCTAAGACTATATTCGTTAAAATTAAATTAAATTTCTTTATTTATATAGCACATTTTTAGTCAACTTGCATTGACCCCAAAGTGCTTCACATAATTACATCCACACACACAGGCAAAGGTGGGTGAAGTGTCTTGCCCAAGGACACAACGACAGTATGCACTCCAAGCGGGATTCGAACCAGCTACCTTCCGGTTGCCAGCCGAACACTTAGCCCATTGTGCCATCTGTCGTTGGAGTGCATTAGGCTGAGAGGAGATTTTATTGAGGTATATAAAATCATGAGGGGGATCGAAAGGGCAAATGCACAGAGGATACCTAGGATGACAAAATAACAAACTAAAAGGAATAGGTTTAAGTTCAAGTTCAAGTTCCATTTATTGTCACATACACCAATTGGTGTAGTGAAATTTGAGTTACCCTGCAGCCGCAAAAATAAAATAAACACAACACTGTAGAATTTAACTTAAATACCCCCTAAAGCGGAATCAACGTTTCCGACTGTGAGGGAAGACAACAAAGTTCAGTCATCTTCCTCTTGTTCACCCGTGGTCAGGGCCTTTGAATAGCAATGTTACAAAATTTTGAGATTTGAAAAATCAAGTCTGCAATTTATCCCATCAGATAAAGCATAAAAATAAGTTTAATTTGACACCTAATTCACTTTCATATCTTCAGTATTAAAAAGGTTATGGCCATTTTCATGCTCTGAAATTAGCATCTTGTTCCCTATTGTTTTTCCATTGACTTAACACAAAAGCTGTGATCGAGAACAGTCAAAAGCCCATAACTTTCTTAAAAATTAAGAGAACTGAATGACATTTTCAGTTATTATAGATTGAAGCATTCTGAAACAAATATGAAACAATCTTACTTGGGTGACCTGAAATTAAAGCATATCAGTTAGTTACCTAATTGTAACTAATTACAAAATTCAATTACTAGATCTAAACATCTATCCATTTCTTAAGAAAAGGTTACCATTTTTAAATAGCTTAAGTGTCCAAATAATATTCGGAACGCGATCGATTGGAACATTGCGGTTGCGGTGAATTTGTACCCCATATCGGCAGGAAAAACACTGCCGGTTCATATGGGGCCAAAATCACATTTTCGCCAAGGAAGTTTTGATTAAAGTCATCCTAAGAAGCAAGTTTATATGTAAAATTCACAACTTTTACTTTGTCTCATCCCCTACTTGAGACCCGTCATGTTGTAGGCGTTGACGGCGTTAGAAGTAGCTTTATATTTTAATCCAGTGATTAAATGTCCTGCAATTTTTTTTAAAAACATATCCAGAACGGAAGTCCGGTCGATTGTTCTGCAGCAGCTGGCAGCCCGAGGAAGTTTGACTCCGACAGCAGGAGAAAACGGCATTTTAATCCCGCCCCCCCCCCCCCCCCCCCGAAGGCGCCAAAGTCGCGCACATGGCCGGTGGCAGAACTGCAGCTCTGCTGAAGGTAATTTTGTAACATCGCTACTTTGAACCCTCCACAGTCGCCATAACGACGGCCTGATGTTTCAGGCCCTCTTGCCGGGATGATGGAACTCCAACGTCGGAACGGAAGAACACACTCAGGGACCTGGAGTTCCGAATCGGCTGCCAGAGGAAGTAGTTGAGGCAGGTACAATAACGTTTAAAAGACATTTGGACTTAGGAAATATTTAGAGGGATCTGGGCAAAACGTGGGCAAGTAGCACGGGTTTAAATGGGGCATATTAGTCAGCATGGACAGTTTGGGTTGAAGCGTATGTATTTTTGCTGTAACACTCTACTTTTTATTTCCATATTGTTAATTCCATCCTTACTTGACAGTCCATTAACATACCCTGACTCTTAGACACAAATACTGTAGTGACTCAGTGGCACTGGCAGCATCTCTGGAGAGAAGGAATGGGTGACGTTTCGGGTCGAGACCAGTCTGAAGAATGGTCTCATACAGAAACGTCACCCATTCCTTCTCTCCAGAGATGCTGCCTGTTCCGCTGAGTTTTGTGTCTATCTTGTGTGTAAACCAGCATCTGCAATTCCTTCCTACATGCTCCTATCTCTTGTCTCGGCTTTGGCACTTTGATAAAAGCTCTCTTATTCATCTTCCTTGGGGTGGAAGATTGCAACCTTCACGTGGTCCGCCCTGTTTCGACGAATGCAATGAACCCGGCATGCACAATCAAATAAGATCAAATAGAACGAGTTGTCCAACAATTTTAGGCTGTGCACGCCATACACAAGAAGAAGATTAATCTTCCTAAATTTGTCCATTTATCTTTATGTTAACCACATGTTCTAAACTTTAAGCAGCATCTCTTCGATGGCCGAGGATCAGCAGGTTTTCTCGTCTAATAGAGTCTGTACTCAAATAGTGGCTGAAGAAGACACAAACTATTTAATCCCACAGAATCTAACACAATGTGATTCTCATTCCAACAATGTGAAGTGTGGAATGCGCCAGAGTAATCAGTGAATTGTCATCATGAACAAGTTTCCAGCCATTATTTCTCGCTGCACATTAGTCGTTATTATTTTCATGTCAGCAGCATAGTGTCACTGACCACATGACATGGCAGCTCAACAGAAGAAATGAGGTCCCGCAAAGATCTTTAATGTCTTCCCCTCCCTCTCCATAAAGCCGCACATCACTTGTTCCAATGCGCGGTGAGTGAACTCGGGCTTAATCGCATAGAAAATGCTCTTGCAGTGTTACATTTCCTGAATGATGGGAATCTGGACAACAAGCCGGAAATCCCTGGCAAATGGCAGCAATTCTGTGCTGAACTTCAGGCAATGTTTACACTTGCACGATTGCACGAGCGGCCCTGGGCTATAATCTACCTCCTTGGAGACCCTCGGACTATCTTTAATTGGACTTTACTGGACTTAATCTTGGACTAAAGGTTATTCCATTACTGGATCTGCCTGCAGATTTCACAGCCTCCAGCATATTGCAGAGAACAGCACCAGATGAATAATTCGCAGGAGAAAGTGACTGAAAAAAATAAATTTCCCCTCACCAAACCAAACATAATGTGCAAACACTGCTTAACAAACAAACTGATTGCAGTGGTCAGTGACAATTTTCAAGTTGCAAGTTTAAACAAAGGTTTGAAAAGGACAAAACCATCATTACATAGCATGCAGGTCATTAAATTATCACAAAGGGGGTTTAACATTGCAGCAGGTTTTAAGAAAGTAAAATGCTGCCTTGTGACAAAAAAAATCATCTGTGCGGTCAGTTTATGGGTATTTCTCTGTGCAAACTGCTTGTGTGGACAGGATTAATAGGATCTGCTTGCTTAAGGTTTTGCAATAAAGTCTGGGCTCGTGGCAAGGCCATTGCAAGTTGAACTGGTTGCTGCACTTCAGTTTCATTTACGGTTGCTCTGCTCTTTGGGTCGTTTGCAAATTTGCCTGTTTCCTTCACGCATTTCGCCCAATTCTCACGCTCTCACGCTGATCACAAATTTCTCACGCTCTGTGATCAACGAGAATTTCAAAACTAATATCAACTGCTTGTGTGCGCGTCTGTTGACAAGACGGCAGCATTCTTATTCTCTGTTATTCTCACCTGGCCGAACCGTCGCACACACTTCCAAACCATGTCCCCATCCAAATTTACAATGAAAGTTACGGACCGGGCAGAGATTGAGTGTCACCCAGGGCAGCAAGTAAGGCCATATCCTGCTCCCGGGAGCAGTCGGAATTTAAGGATTTGTGGGAAGTGGCTGACATGAGCAAAGCCAGCGAGCGGGAGGAGAGTGGTGCATGGGCCGCGGAACGGGGGGGGGGGGGGAGGGGGGGCTGCAGCCCCCCAACTTTTTTGGCTAGACATGTTTTAATGTCTCCAGCTTTGGACGCGGGGCTCCTGTGCGCTGAGCAACCTGGTCGTGAGCCAGGACGGAGGGAGGGATGGAAGCAGAAGCAACGGCAGGGGCAGATGTGGACGGGGAGCCGGGGCTGGCGAGTGTTTGCCGGGCTGGCGAGTCGCTCACTGCAGCTCCGGCCATGGAGCAGCCTCAGTGCAAGAGTCCCGGGCTGTCGGAGACATCGGAAGCATTGCGCCGCTGCCGTGAGAGTCTCTGTGCCAAATTCGCCCAGGTGACCGGCATGGACCAGGCTGCGGCTCGGTGCATCCTGGGGGAGAACCAGTGGCTGCTGGAAGTAAGTACCAAACACTAGGTAGAAGTGGTGGAAGATAATGGCTTTCAAATGGGGGTGGTTGGAGAAAGCATCCTGCTTGCTTGCTAGATTTTCACTTACTGTAACTGCAGGAAAAATGTTCCAGATGTTGGGGGAGTTCAGAACCAGGGGTCACAGTTTAAGAATAAGGTGTAGGCCTTTTAGGACTGAGATGAGGACAAACTTTCTTCACCCAGAGAGTTGTGAATCTGTGGAATTTTCTGCCACAGAAGGCAGTGGAGGCCAATTCACTGGATGTTTTCCAGAGAGAGTTATATTTAGCTCTTGGGACTAGCAAAATCAAGCGATATGGGTGAAAAGCAGGAAAGAGGTACTGATTTTAGATGAACAGACATGATCATATTGAATGGCAGTGCTGGCTCGAAGGGCCGAATGGCCTATACCTGCACCTATTTTCTATGTTTCTATGCTTGAGTATATGGCAATAAAACTCGACCATTTGATTTTGAAGCATTCATGCATGGTGGAGGTATAATGTAGTCATAGAGTGATACAGTGTGAAAACAGTCCCTTCAGCCCAACTTGCGCACACCCACCAACATGTCCCAGCTACACTACCTGCTTTTGGTCCATATCCCTCCAAACCTGTCCTATCCATGTATCAGTCTAACTTTTTCTTAAATGTGGGGATAGTCCCTGCCTCAACTACCTCCCCCGGCAGCTTGTTCCATACACGCACCACCCTTTGTGTGGAAAAAGCTACCCCTTAAAAAGTTACCTTAAAAATACTTCCAGAAAAAACAATCATACTTCTATAATGCACGAAAACATGATTTTAATACATCAAATTTCAAAAAGTCCCTACAGTGGGAGGGGGGACACCCCTCTCCCACACCCTCCCCCCCACCTAGTCGCTGCACTCCCTTGCTAGGTACCCCTAAGGCCAGTGATCACTCCACCCCCACACTTTCAAATATGTTTAATTTATTAATCCAGAATATCCAGGAGGATGGGATAAGTATAATATTAAAATGACATGCAAGGTGTCAGGCTGTCTGTCACAACATACAGCCCCGATAACCCATTATTTCCTTCAGAAATATTGGGAAGGTAGCACTATTGTCATTTGGCACTCAACTATTATGTTTGTTTACCTCACTATTCCTAAACATCATCCCGTCTAAATTCTTTTGACAGTTTGAATAGAAATGTCCCCAATCTCGTTGTTTTATTAATTGAACATGTAGATGAACATCCTCAAGGATTGTAATCAGATGGAAACTGTTTCAGATGCGATTTTTAAGAGCTTGTTCAAAGAAGGGGCATATTTTAAAGGAGTGACAGAGATACTTGCAGGGGAAAGTGTGAGGAGGTTATTATTTGTCTTCAGTTTCAGCTTGAACCAGAACATCTGAAGATTCAAAGTTCAATATAGTAATTGTGCTGGTACTGACTCCAACCAACCACGTAATGCATATCATCCATTCCGGAGGTTTTATTTTTCTGCTGCCATTTAAACTTCACTTGGATTTCAATCACTTCAATGTAAAGGTAATTGCGAATGGGGGGCATTGGAACAAAAATTTGCACTCGGTACATATTAACTGTAATATAATAATGTATGCATGTTGTTAGGTGCAATCAAAACAAAGATATTTTTATCATTGTCGTGTTATGAATACCACAGAAAATATTATATACTCTCAAGATCACATTTAATAGATTAATATTGCGTAAATATATAGTTAGTTATTGGACTTTGCATTTTGGAAATGTCCCAGCTGAGAGGAAGACAGCAAAATACTGAAAATATTGGGGGTGAAAATGGCTTCAGGATATTTTGTTAGGAAAATGAAGGAAATGGTAACAGAATACAGACAGCTGAGTGAGTATAATTTCATGGATGAGAAATTGTGTTCAACCAATTGATACCTTCTTTGACAAAGTAACTAGCATGTTAGATAACAAGGAAGGCAATGGATGTAGCAAATGTTGTTGTACAAAATTTGGTCCGTGCAATGCCCCATAAAAGATTACCGCATTAGATAGGCACCTGTGGACTTGAACGTAATAGGTTAAGTCCAGGAGGTCAGATATGGGGCGTTATGTGTGGACCAGATATATTGTCAGTGCAGAGGGGCTAGGAGCAAGGCCAAGTGTGCATCCAGAGTCAAGGTCTGGAATAGTAGTAGGTGTGCAGCCAATGTTGGCAGCCCTGCAATTAGACAGTTACATGCATGGGACAGGTTTAGGAGGATATGGGCAGAATGCAGGCAGGTGGGACTAGTGTAGATGAGACATGTTGGTCGGTGTGGGCAAGTTGGTCCAAAGGCCATGTTTCCACGCTGTAGGACTCTATAACTATGATTAGAAACATAGAAACAGAAAATAGGTGCAGGAGTAGGCTATTCGTCCCTTCGAGCCTGCACCGCCATTCAATATGATCATGGCTGATCATCCAATTCAGTTAGAAGTGCTGATCATCCAATTAGAAGTGCTATCCAATTAAAATATTCTGGATTCTAATTTGGGGTTCTGTGCAGATCATGTGAACTGCAGAATACTAACTAAAACGTGTACGAAGGAACTGCAGATGCTGGTTTAAACCGAATAGACACAAACGATGGCGTATCTCAGCGGGTCAAGCAGCATCTCTGGAGAAAAGGAATAGGTGACGTTTTGAGTCAAGACCCTTCTTCAGACTAAAACTTGCCATGATGACGGTGGTTGAATGTCATCAGGGAGGTGCACACAATCCAGGAGTTACACTTCTACCTCACCTCCTGGCAGTAATAGGGCAATGAAAATTACAAGCTTTTCATAAAATCTATTTCAATTTTGCTCTATTGTAGACAAGCAAAGCAAAAATCTACCCTGGGCCAACGACAAGAACATGGAATCTGGAAGAGTACAGAGGAGCCGACCCTTCAGCCCACAGTGTCTGTGCTGCGCATGATGCCAAGACCAACACCAAGACCAAGGTACAGGTGTCTGAAGTGCCTACGTGACCAACATGGCTCTGACATCCACCATCGTGAGGTGTTTCGGGAGGTTCATCATGGCCTGTAGCCTTGATCCACTGCCGCAACAGGTCCATGGCAGACGCCATTTCCCCAGCCCCACACTTTTCCCTGGAACATCTGGATAACAAGGGCAACCACAGTCCTATTTATGGTCCTATAGCTCCACCTTCAACACCATAATTCCAATCAAACTCATCTCTAAACTCCTGGACCCAGGTTTCCACATCTCCCTCTGCAACTGGATGCTTGACTTCCTGAACCATTGATTGCAATCAACAAGAATGGGTGACAGAATGGCAGTGACACAGTGGTAGAGAGGTAGAGGTAGGTAGAGAGGGTGTCACTGTGGCGCAGCAGTTGAGTTACTGCCTTACAGCGCTTGTAGCGCTAGTGACCCGGGTTTGATCCCGACTACATCACTCCCTGCTCAAACACAAAAACTGCACATACAACCTCAGGCACAGACGAGCGGACAGTATCGCCACAAATAGAACACGCTTTTTTAAGAGCTTCGTCCCTGCAACAGTGAGACTCTTGGCCAAAACAAAACAAAATGAACTGATGTCCTGATATAGGGTTTGTGCAAGTTACAATGCTCTCACTTTCCCCTTTGTATAGGGTTTTAGGCCTTTTTTTATTTTATTTATGGAGTGGTATGTGTTTTTATGGATTATGTGTCTTCTGTGTGTCTTTTTAATTTTTAATTTTTAATTTTTAATTTGACTTGACTTGACTCTCTGAATAGCCGCACAAGAGTTCCTATGTGTGTAAGCACAAATGGCAAATAAAGTTTTTGACCTTTTTGACCTTTTGACCTTTTGACCTTTTTGACTACGGAGTTTGTACATTCTCCCCGTGGGTTTTCTCCGAGATCTTCGGTTTCCTCCGATATTCCAAAGAGGTACAGGTAGGTAGTTTAATTGGCTTGGTGTATGTGTAAATTGTCCCTAGTGTGTGTAGGATAGTGTTAATGTGCGGGGGTCGTTGGTCGGTGCAGACTCAGTGGGCCGAAGGGCCTGGTTCCGCGCTCTATCTCTCAACTAAACTAAACTAAACTAAACTAAAAGTTGTTGCCTTACAGCGCCGGAGACCCATGTTCGATCCTAAATACAGGTGCTGTCGATATGGACCGCGTGGGTTTTCCCACGTTGATCCGGTTTCCTCCCACACTCCAAAGACGTACAGGTTTGTAGGTTAATTTGCTTCGGTAAAGATTGTAAATTGTAAATTGTCCCTAGTGTGTAGGATAATGCTAGTGCACACACTATAGTGTACAGGGATTGTTGGTCGGCGCAGGCTCGGTGGGCCGAAGGGCCCATTTCCAAGTTGTTTCTCAAAACTAAACTAAAAACTAAAACATCCTGCCTGATATACCCCACGTGTGTGTGCCTAGCATTATCCTACACACTAGGGACAATTTACAATTTACAATCTTTACCAATCAGCAATTTCAAACTGTCTTTCACATTGAGCAGGAAAGCGAAATTTGACTTACAGCAGTGGCAAAGTTAGCAAAATGCTTGCTAAGGAGCGATGTAGCCATGCAAGTCCACAACAGTTTGACCACTGGAACCACATATTTCAATAGCAGTATTCCAACACATACACCTCTTTAGCAGACACTTAGCTCATGCCACAGAGGGTAAATGTTTATACTGCTGCATTTACGGTGCAGTAGATAAATTGGGTTTTAATTTGTTAAAGCAAACCAGTTTACATGGAGACTTCCATAAAATAAAATAAGGCTCTGGACAGTTCAAATGAGAGACCATTGCCATTACACGTTAATTATTCCTCTCACACCACACCTGACCTCAGATATCTCCAGCACATTCTAATTTTATTCTAAACTTTCAGCATCTGCAGATATTTGCTTTTCATTTCCCAGATATTCTTTATTTCTGATAAACTTTAACACGGTGTGGTGTGGCGGTGCCTAACGGCAGCGGCTCGACTGCAATCCGTCTGTCTTTTTTTACATTTTGTCTCAATAAATGTATGTTCTGATTCTAGTTTTATTTTTTTTTTAGCTGTGTATATGTGGGGGGGGGGAACTGTTTAATCTCTTCACCGTTCAGGGACCCGACTTTTTCCCTGTCGGGTCTCCGGTGTGGTTGGGCCTAACATCGAGGAGCCGGCGGTGGCCTCCAACCGGAACTAACCTGAAGGCTCCAGTCGCGGAGCCTGCGGACCTGCCATCACGGAGCTGGCCGACTTCGGAGCGGGGAGCTGTGTGGCGCGCGGCTGCGACCCGACTTCGGAGCTTCGGAGGCTCCAGCTGCAGGCCCTGTGGACGGTAACATTGGGAGCTTGCAGGTCCCTGGTGGGAGACCGCTTTTCGGAGCTCCCGCAACGGCAACTTCTCCCGCTGGAATCGCGGGTTTAAAGGACACGGAGCGGGGCCTAACATCGCCCGGCGCGGCTTGAACAGCCGCGGTACTTACTATCGCCCGCCGGGGGCTTTAACATCGGGAGCCCCAGTCGCCTCGATGTCGCAGTTGGACTGCTGGACCGCGGGAGAAGAACAAGGGAAGAGATAAGACTTTTGCCTTCCATCACAGTGAGGAGGTGTTGGACATTCACTGTGATGGATGTTTGTGTAAATTGTGTTAAGTGTGTGTCTTGGTTTTTTTGTAACTGTTAAGACTGTAGAAAATGCAATTTCGTTCAAACCAAGATGTTTGAATGACAATAAAAGGCATTCTATTCTATTCTATTCTATTCTATTTAATGGTTATTAATCCAATTGTGGTGGCGATACCCAGGTAAAACAATACTATAGAAAACAACAAAATTGATCAACTAAACTGTCTTTCTTATGGATGCTTTAAAGTTGCAGATTGTTTCTACTATTTCCTGCAGAAAACTTTTGCTTAAAATAAAACAGTGCTTGTTTATCAAGCTTGAAGCTTCATGGTGGAGATACTCCATTTCCACTCACGCAAACGCCTGTGGGAAGATTCACCAATTTAAAGCATGACGCTGTTGCTGTTAAACCATTGCTCGCAGAGGTGAAGAATCAAGGTTACAACAAAGACATTTCAGCACATCCATTTTGAATTATCCATTTGGCCAAAGATTCTTATCTCCATTTAATAGATGAAAGATCTATTCTTGCTGTTAAAGTGCTACGTTATTGGAGAGAAGTACATGGGGCAACTGATACTGTCATGCTCATTAACACTCTAACTCCCATTCCCATCCCCACACTGACCTTTCTGTCCTAGGCCTCCTCCACTGTCAGAGTGAGCCAGACACAAATTGGAGGACCGGCACCTCAATTTCGCTTGGGCAGCTTACACCCAACCCAGCGGTATGAATATTGACGTCTCTAAATTCAAGTAGCCCTTGCATCTCCTCTCTGTCTCTCCCTCCACACCCTAGTCTCCGTACTAGTTTCACTGTCGTCCTGCTTAGTTTCACTCGTTATCACTTTCTCCACGGCCAACAATGCGGGCTTCACCTTTCCTTAACCATCGTTGCTGGCTTTGATGTCCTTTTTTCATACCTTTCCTTCATTTGTTTCACTGTACATTTTTATATCTCTCGTTTCCCTCTCCCCTGAGTCTGAAGGATGAAGAAGGTTGAAGTAGGCTGCTGCCTGACCCACTGAGTTACTCCAGCTTTTGGTGTTTATCTTTGGTGTAAACCAGCATCTCCAGTCCCTTCCTACACATTAGGTGGTACAGTTGGGAGAGCTGCTGTCTCATAGATCGGATGACCCAGGTTAAATCCTGATCTCTGATGCCTTCTTCATGGAGTGTACCTGTTACCCCTGTAATGACATGGGCTTCCTCTGTGTACTCCAGTTACCTCCCATGTCACAAAGAATTGAGGGTTATTTGTTGATCTAAACTGCCCCTTGTGTTTAGGTGAGTGGTAAAACTGGGGAATGATAATCAGAATGCGTGAGAATAAAATGAGTCTAGTGTGAATGGGTGCCTGACGTTCATTGTGGACTAGGTGAAGGCCTGAATATATTCTGTGTCACTCTGTGGTTCTATTGTCTAACTCTAAGTTCCCCGTGAACTGTGTGGATTGCTACGTCATTTTACACAGTAGTCATGGGGGAACTACATTTGCCAGTCTAAAACCATATATCAGGCAAAGCACGTGTTCATGGATGATTTCCTGTCACAAAGCAAATTTAAATTAAATCGATTAATATCCTTATGATAGAATATGTACAGTATCTTTAGTTACAGTCCTGATTCATTTCCGTCATTTTATTTTGTAAATGATTTCTGCTCCCACACAATGTGCCCAACCACGCAATGCTCTTCAATATCCTTTCATACCTTCCTACACTTACAACTAAACAACTTGCTTTTCTGTTAACCTCAAGAGTCATAGGAGGGGTAATACCAGCGTGAATTCGTCATACATGTCACCTGGTGTGAACTATGGTTAAGAGGCAACCAGTTTGTTCATGAAACCGATGAATCAATCATTCTGTCAGCAAACGTAATTATTTATTAGCAAATTATCTGTTATTTTAAAGAATGTTGGGGATGGCTTTCTAGAAATTTCAGACTATTGAAGTCTTTTGATTTACTTTTGTCATCATTGTTAGATTTAACGATTATAGTCACTTATCCAGCTTCCTCCCCCCCCCCCCCCGACTATAATCAGTCCAACGATGGGTCCCGACCCAAAACATCGCCTGTCCATTCCTTCCACAGATGCTGCTCATCCCACTGAGTTTCTCCAGCACTTTGTGTTTTGCTTATATTATATCAATATACGATAATGAGAATCAGATATTTTTTACAGAAAACTACTGCAAAATGTTTCAATGACACTTAATCAACGACAGGTATTTGCTGAATATGATACCTGCTGAGAAATGGACACGAAACCCAGTCCCCCAAAAAAACTTGAGTGGTGTTACCACTGCAGGTAACCCCAAATCCATTGAGTTATATAAAAAGGCCTATTCGCACGCTATATCTCTAAACAGATGATGGTTTCAGTGTCAGATGATCTGAGGCAGTCAAAGTTGGTCATTTTACTGGAGTAAATAGGATGGTTACATAAAACCTAGCTTGGGATCTGATAGATAAGAGATATAGCATAGAAACTGGCCCTTCGGCCCACTGTGTCCATGTCGATAATCGTCCACACTGGTTCTATGTTATCCCACCTTCACCTCCACTCCCTACATACAATAGGCAATTTAAAGAGGCCAATTAACCTACAATGTTTTATGTTTTGTGTTGAATTTCTGTTGTGTATAGTGTTCTTTCTTTCCTGCTGGGAGAGGACTGTTCATCCGCCCAGCTTACCCTTGAGTAAAACTGCATCATGATGGATGGCCGACACAGTAGCAGGGTTTCAGTCCCTGATTCTAGTACATCAACTCAGAGCTAGCACACTAGCTGGGGATGGAAGAGAGTGGCAGGACATCATGAAGCAGATGGCACCACTCAACCTTGAGTTGGAGTGAAATCCATAGATAGATAGATAGATAGAATTAACCTACAAACACGCACGTCTTTGGGATGTGGGAGGAACCCGAAATACCCAGAGGAAACCCACACGGTCATAGGGATAACGTGCAAACTCCACACTGAGAACACCCAAGGTCAGGATTGAACCTGGGTCTCCAGCACTGTGAGGTAGCGGCTCTACCAGTTGTGCCACTCTGACACCTGGTTGCAAACTTGCAAAATAGGATTACAAACAATCTGGATCAGGGTGAGACATTAGCAAAAGGAATAAGTAGTGATGCTGCAGAGGTTGAGATGAAAAACATCAGCCTGAAAATTCAATCTGGTAGCACTGCTGATCTTGATGCTACCTGTCAGAATGTGCACTCTTCCCAGAGTAAGATGTGAAGCCAACTAGTTCCAACCTGTTTTACTTCATTCCAGAAGTTGAATCAGACTTTCATCAAAATATCTGATCAGACGATGAATGCAACACAGTCTTTTACCTGGAGTAGGGAGATCAAGAACTAAACGAGCGAAGGAAATAGGCAACGTTTCGGGTCGAGGCCCTTCTTCGGACTGATATGAGGGGGGTGGGGGGTGGGTGTCGAGAAGACGAAAGGAAGGGGTGGAGACAGTGGGCTGAGGGAGAGCTGAAAAGGGGAGGAGAAAATATGGACTACCTGAAATTAGAGATGCCAGCGAAGGTATTTGAGGCAGGTACAATAACAGCATTTCTAAGAAATTTGGACAGACACATGGATAGGAAAGGTTTCAAGTTATATGGTCCAAGCATGGGCAAATGGGTCTAGTTTAGATGGGGCATCATGGTTGGCATGGATATGCTGGGCCGAAGGGCCTGTTTCCATGCTGTATGTTTCTATGACTCTTTATCATGAAATCATCATGTGAGCCAAATGCTCCCACTCCCCACATCCACCTCTAGTCTTCCGGTGGCCTCCGAAAGCCAAACGCCAACCAATCCTGACTCCCCACTCAGATCTTGGCCCATTCCTTCTCTCCAAACACTGATCCATTCATAACTGAGTTTATTCCCCACTACAGCCCCGCGTGTCCGAGTGCTGGCCCTCTTTCCCTCCGACCCCTGGACTTGACTCCTCTCCCACCATTGGGGTGTGAAGCAGAAAACGCCTGACTAACTGGTCTTTGCAGAACTCCGCGACAATCATATAGCAGGCGGTGATGGAGTGCCACTATTTCAAAGCCAGCATATGTTTAAAGCTGAGAAACATTCAGCTCACCCTGGACTGACTCACACCGCAGAGGTGGGTGAATGAGGGTTCAATTCAGTTTAGTTCATTGTCATGTGTACAGTGAAAACATTTTGTTGCGTGCTTTCCAGTCAGCAGAAAGACAATACATGATTACAATTGAGCCATTGTATAGATACCTGATAAGGAAATAATGTTTAGTGCAAGGTAAAGCCAGCAAAGTCCAAGGGTCACCAAAGATGTAGATAGCAGTTCAGCACTGCTCTCTTGTTGTGGTGGGATAATTCAACGCCTGATAACAGCAAGGAAGAAACTGTCCCTGAATGTGGAGGTGTGCGTTTTCACACATCTATACCTTTTGCCTGAAGGGAGGGGGGAGAATAGGGAGTGGCCAGTGTGCGACATCCTTGATTATGTGGCTGGCCTTACCGAGGCAACACCAGGTAAAAATGGAGCCAATTGAAGGGGGGTTGTATTGTGTGATGGTCTGGGTTGCGTCCACAATTCGCTGCAAATTCTTGCGGTCGTGGATGGAGCTGTTCCCAAACCAAGCTGTGACATGGTGCTGCCATGTCAAGTGTTGAAGCTAACCCGAGGTCCCCAGATCCAAGGACAATGTTGCTACGGCACTGAAGGGAGGGGAGAGCGTCTTGCACGGTAGGTGAACCTCTCGTCGCTATCACAGACACAAGAGTGGAACCAATCTCACTGAAACAGACAACACAGAAGACCCTGAAGGAGATGCCATCAAATCCATCTAAGGCTGTGTGGCAGCTGAGGAGGGATAATTCTCCAAGGTACAGGTCACACCAGATGCCACTTGTGGCTGGGTGCAGATTACCTTCAGAGCTGTGCAAAAACAGATGCTTAAAGCATGTAAATAATAATTTAAAAACAGTAAATGTTAAACCATGTCTACAATTGCAACTTTTCTGGCATTTTAATGCTGGAAAGTATGCATCGAATAAACAATAAATAATCAATGGAAGAATGAATGAAAATGTTACATTAGCAATGTATATATGACACACATCCTGTTGCCCAGTGACCTGAATAAACCTCTTACAGAGGGCCCTGTTCTGCTTTTGATTTGCATGCGATTTGCATTGGGAGAATGCACACTTATTTTTTTTTTTATTTTGACGTAATTCAGTGCAGTTACTCTACATTCCACACTACACATCTGCACACTTCCTCTGGTGGCTTTGACTTCTGTTAAGTCTTTGAGGGCAGAAGTTGGTTTTGTTGGTCTCGGGGCCTGTGCGTTGCTTGCTTCCATCACAGTATTCCTGTCCACCATCAGAAACGTCAACTGCCCAAAGTCCCAGTCAGTAATGAGACACAATGAGCTGCACAATGGAACTAGTATCAAGTTTTTTGATCAACCACTAACTATCTCTGGGTGCAGGGTGCTGCTACACACATTTTTATCATTGATCAATTGAAAGGCTTGCATAATTTCCAGTCTTGGGGGAGGTTGTTTTGTTAAATCCACAGTTAAGGCAACGTTATGCGTTCAGCAAAACGCATTCTTTCTGATCTGCCCTTTGACATTATTTACTTCCTTTCTTGAAAGTCATGCAGTAACCGGTTCGCTGATGTTGTCAGCAACTGGCCTTGTTTCTTCCACTGACAGTCAGCAAAGGCACAAGGTAGCACAGGGTTCATGTTCAACACCGATGCCCTCTACAAAAAAGGACAGAGCAGACTCTTTTTCCTCAGAAGGCTCAGATCCTTCAATGTGCGCAATGATATGCTGTACATGTTTTACAATACTGTGGTTGCAAGTGTCATTTTTTACACTGTTGTCTGCTGGGGCAACAACATCAGTGCTAAAAACAGCAAGAAGTTGGACAAGCTGGTAAAACGAGCTCGCTCAGTGCTGGGGTGGAGAGTGGACTCTGTGGTGGATGTGCTTGAGAGGCGTATGAGGTGCAAGGTGCAGGTCATCCTCGACAACTCCGGGCGCCCCCTCCATGAAATTCTGGAGGGTCAAAAGAGCACACCGAACAACAACCGGCTCCTCTCCCTGCACTGTAGAACGGAGCGGTTCAGGAGATCCTTCGCCCCTGCAGCCATTAGATTTTATAGGCTGTATATATAGGCTGTATGGGGATGCTTTTGCGTTTTTAATAGTTAATTATTGGGTCTTTTTAAGTATTTATTGCTTTCAGGTATTGTCCATATTGTATTTTATGTATTTTTTGTCTGCTTTCGTTCTGAATGTGTGGGTTTGTTGGTTGTTGGCTTCTGGATATCTGAATTTCCCTGAGGGGATCAATAAAGTATTTATTATTATTATTATTATTATTATTATTATTATTATTATTATTATTATTATTATTATTATTATTATTATTATTATTATTATTATTATTATTATTATTATTTGATAGGAGCAGAATTAGGCCATTTTGCTCATCAAGTCTACTCCACCATTCAATTATGGCTGATCTATCTTTCCCTCTCAACCCCATTCTCCTGCCTTCTCCCCAGAACCCATGACACCAGTACTAATCAAGAATCGATCTATCTCTGCCTTGAAAATAGCCATTGACGGCCTCCACAGCCTTCTGTGACAATGAATTCCACAGATTCACCACCCCTCTGCCTAAAGAAATTCCTCCTCATCTCCTTTCTTAAAGGAACGTCCTTCAATTCTAAGGCAAAATCTCTCCCACTGGAGGAAACATCTTCTCTACATCCACTCTATCCAGGCCTTTCACTATTTGGAACGTTTTAGAGGTCCCATCAAACCTTCCAAACTCCAGCGAGTAGAGGCCCAGCGCTGTCAAATTCTCCTCATATGTCAACCCACTCATTCCTGGGATAATTCTCGTTAATCTTCTCTGGACCCTCTCCAGAGCCAACACACCCTTCCTCAGACATAGGGCCCAAAACTGCTCACAATACTCCAAATGCAGTCTGGCCAGCGCCTTATAAAGGCTGAAGCATTACATCCCTGTTTTTGTATTCTAGTCCTGTCTCATTACGCTTACCTTCCTGACTACCGATTCGACTTGCAAATGAGCTTTTTGTGAATCCTGCACCAGCTCTTCCTAATCCATTTACACCTCCGATGCACCAACAGAACGGTTCCGTGAGCTGCTGAGCTCCTGTTTCCCATGCTCAAAGCTGCCATGTTGTTGAATGTGTGACAGTGTCATTGACCTGCACAAATGTCCAAAATCACCGGGACACTTAAGAAAAATTAAACATCATTGAAAAATAAAAATATTTTAAAATATTGAAAGCCTAGTTAAACCTCACTGAAATATTTAAACACCACAGCACTGTTCTCTCAGCAGCTGATCAATCCCATTCGATCTCATGCTACTAAGCCATCACAGATGCCCACTGCTCCATCCCCTGAATGAACTTTGATACACCTGACCTGCTGCCTGTGCTTCTACGCCTCGCTTACATGCAGAAACTGAAGTGGGAGGATCGGTACAGGAAGACGTGCAGTGCTGCTTTGAGGAAACAGATGAGATCTTTGGCCACTGTTTTGAGTCAGTGGACTGGATCATATTCTGTGGTCAACCTAAATGAGTAAGTCACCGCCGTAACTGTGGCCATCAGTAACCGTGTAGAAGACTGCATGTCAAAGAAGACAATGGGAGTATTCTGCAAACAGAAACCACAGATGAACCTTGAGGTCCACTCCCAGGTGAAGTCCAAGTTTGAAGCATTTGAGTCAAATGATCCTGACCTGATATATAGATACAAAATGCTGGAGTAACTCAGCGGGACAGGCAGCATCTCTAGAGAGTTATTTTAGAGAGATTTTAGAAGTGTCTCGACCCGAAACATCACCCATTCCTTCACTCCCCTGATATCAGTCTGGAGAAGGGTCTTGACCTGAAACATCACCCATTCCTTCTCTCTAAGAGTCAAGTGTCAAGAATGTTTTATTGTCATATGTCCCAGACAGGGCAATGAAATTCTAGCTTGCTGCAGCACAACAGAATATGTAAACATAGTACATAATGGGAGAAAATAAATTTCAGTGTGTGTATATACACATGCACACATACTCAATGAATAAACATATATAGTGCAATAATAATAATAGTCTGTTGTAGTTCAGAGTTTATTTGTTGTAGTGTTTAATAGCCCGATGGCTGTAGGGAAGTAACTGTTCCTGAACCTGGACGTTACAGTTTTCAGGCTCCTGTACCTTCTTCCCAATGGCAATTATGAAATGAGTGTGTGGCCAGGATGGTGTGGGTCTTTGACGATGTTGGCTGCCTTTTTGAGGCAGCGACTTCTATAGATCTCTTCGATGGTAGGGAGTCAGAGCCGGTGATGGACTGGGCAGTGTTCACAACTTCTTGCAGTCTTTTCCGCTCCTGGACGTTCAAGTTGCCGAACCAGACTACGATGTAGCCAGTCAGCATGCTCTCTACTGTGCACCTGTAGAAGTTCAAGAGAATCCTCTTTGACATACCGAATCTCCGTAGTCTTCTCCGGAATTAGAGGCGCTGATGCGCCTTCTTTATAGTTGCATCAGTGTGCTGGGTCCAGGAAAGATCTTCGGAAATATGCACGGCCAGGAATTTGAAGTTTTTGACTCTCTCCACCATCGACCCATTGATAAAAACAGGATTATGGGTCCCTGTCCTTCCCCTTCCAAAATCCACAATCAGTATTACTGCTGTTGAGAACCAGGTTGTTGAGCTGGCACCATTTGGTCAATTTCACTTCTATACCCTGACTCATCACCATCTCTAATTTGTCCAACAACAGTGGTGTTGTCGGCGAACTTGATGATGGAGTTCACATTATGTCCAGCTACACAGAGGAGACGCTGCCTGTCCCACTGAGTCACTGCAGCATTTTGTGTCTATCTGCGACCTGATATAGGGTGATTGCACGGCCGGCGAGGTCACGACACTTGACCCGTAATGTTGCCACGCAGCGCCTTCTGGAGGACAAGCGGTCTACTGGAGGCAAGCCTGAGTGTGTTGATTACTATGGCTGCCGGTACAGCCTTTGGTCCCAGCAGCCGTTGAATTGTCGCCGGAGCTTGTTGGTAAGCATTTTACCAGTCCTCCCAAAAGTACGTCAGAGTACGTCATGGAGACCGATGACCAGGATGAACAAAAATGGTGCTACTGTCAGCAGTGCGACAACACAAAATGGCCCATTTCGTGGTTTCATTTTGATTGCCTGAAATTGCCTGAAAATAATGAGATACCAACAACATGGTTTGGCCCAGATTGTAGGCTCCTCCCAAAATCACAAAGAAAACTTCCCAAAAAGAAATGAACTGCAAGTGTTGTGCTGAACAGGTTTCTCATACATACCAAATCTAGCATTTTATACCGAGTTAGCCTTGCACTGTATAAAATGATATAATAGGCCATTTTGTGGTCATTTTCACATACCAGTTTCTTTATCAAACTCTAATATTTAACTTTAATATTAAAGATTTTGATCTGTGCTGTTAAGCATGAATATGCTCCCTTTTGGCATAGGGTCTGTTATGTTTTAATTTAAAAATGTAACAACGGTATTAAAAAAAAAGATACCAAAGTAATTTGAGGGTGTTCTTTAATTGAAAAAATAGATGCGTTTTTTGATTTTAGTGTACTGTTTAAGAAAATATGGTGTTTTCTTTGAGATGTGCCTAAGTAAATTATACATGTATGTGTGCTTTTATTGAATGGGTAGATTAATTGTGCTTTCTTTGAAGTAACTACATGCCAAAGGTACATCAAGTGTGTGCTGTTCAGGTAAACTGTACTTTCTTTCAAGTGAGTGTGAAAATAAAAAAGACAAATTGTCAATTGATGTAAAAATAAGTGCGCTTTCTAAGAAAAATGGGTGAAAAAATGCTTTATTTTGTGTGCAAGTTGATGCCACGTTTAGCCCTATTCCCACAATTTTTAACGGCACAAACACAGACCATTTGGACGGTATTTTCCTGGCGGTAGTCTGTGTTGCGTGTGTGACGGGGGGTATGCCAGAGGCTTGCTTGGCCTCCAGAACGCTTGAGCGACTCCGTGCATCACGCGCTTTGACCTTTTGACCTAACGTGCAATCGCCCTACATGATCTTCGCAAAGCCATCAAGGATTCCAAGAGAGAATTCTGGACCAAGCTAGAGTCCCAGGACAACCACATAGACAACCATCGATTGCGGCAAGGCGTGCGTGCTATAACAGGCTACAAAGTGAAGTTGGCCAGTGGAACTGGCAACAATGTGTCCTTCCCCAACCATCACAATGCATTCCATGCTCCCTTTGAACAGAAGGGCAGTGGAATGGTGGCACCTGCTCTAACACCAGTACCCATGCTCACCATTGCAGGCCAGTTCAGTCTTCATGAGATGGGAAGCAACTGGCCCAGGTGGAGTCTCTGGCCATGTTCTCAGTCTGGACCAGCTGACAGTATTCACAGACCTCTCCCTACTCCTTTCGGAGGTTCCCACCTGCTTTAAATAAACCACCATCATCCCAGTACAAAAGTGAAAAAACATGGCTAAATGACTGATAGCTCTGGCATCTATGTCCGAGAAATGCTTCGAGAGGATGGTTGCACATCAGCTCCAGCCTCCTAGACAGCCTTGATCCACTGCAATTCGTCTATTGCCATAACTAGCCTTGAGGCACAATGATAATAAAGACACCCATGTTAGACACCTGTGTAATAACTGCGGCAAGACCTTCAACACCATAATTCCAACCAGACCCATCTCCCTATTCCTGGACCCAGCACTTAGCAAGCCCTCTGTCACAGGATGCGCAACTTCCTGGCGCTCAGACCACAACCAGAAAGAATAGGTGACAAAACATCCTCCACGAGAGTTCTCCACAGAGCAAGGAAACGTTCTCAGCTCCTGACTAGACTGCCTCTACAATCACTACTATGCGACCAGATTCTGCTCTAACTCCACTTATAAAGGTGCAGATGATTTCAAACCACGATGAGACAGAGTACAGGAAGGAGATAGAGAGCATCGTGCCAAAACAACAACCTCTCCTCAAAGTCAGCAAAATGACGAATCTAGGAAGTGTGGTGGTGTACATGCCCTCGGCTACAGCATTGGTAGTGAAGTGGAGCTGGTCGAGAGCTTCGAGTTCCGAAGCATAAATATCCCCAATCATGTGTCCTGATCCAACCACGTTGACGCTAGAGCCAAGAAAACCCAATGGATCGACTTCCGCTGAAAATTAATTGAAAGTTGGCATGTCTACATTGACTTTTACCAATTTCTACAAATGCACTGGCAAGTTATGCCCAAGACTGCAAGAAACCACAGAGAGTTGTGCATGCAGCCCAGTCCATCATGCAAACCATTCACCCTCACCCCCAACACACACACACCTCTTCTCCCCCCCCCCCCTCTATCAGTACTTCATGCTGCCTCATGAACCCAGCCACTATAATAGTAAGATTAAACGAGAACTTAACAGTTTGAAGTTTGATCTGTATTTTATGAGGAGTTACGATGAGGGATTACGTGAAGAGCCCGCTCAGCACGCATGCGCGGCATACTTCAAAGCAGCGGTGTGGAATCACAGATAGACACAGTTATTGAAATAAACATAGTAAAGAAAAGGAGACATCAGTTATCAGTTTGACCCATATTGTTGAAGGTGGGAGCGGAGGGCACGTAATCCCTCATCGTAACTCCTCATAAAATACAGATCAAACTTCAAACTGGTAAGTTCTCGTTTAATCTTACTATTTTACTTCGGAGTCACGTGAGTGACTACGTGAAGATTTTAAAGCTCTGTGATTTCAAACCGTGTAACAGTTATTACTTCACTCACTGTTAAAATTAAATTGCTCCCCTGGGCTTAAATTAAATATTTGCAGTCTGTAAAAAAATTCTGCAAATAAAGCAGGTTTTGCCAACGGCTTATTATAAAAAATTCTGAACTTTCTTTCCCCCGACCATCCTGCTATAGCCAGGATATGGTCTATAGGCACGTCCATTCTTTTGGCCGTCGACGTGGATGCTGCCCTGGTGGAGTGAGATTTGTACATGTTAGTGTTTATCCCAGCAGCTTTTAGCACCTGCTTGAGCCATCTCAAAATGGTTTGGCTCGTCACCCGACCATAAGGTTTTTTATGACTGACCCATAAGGCTTTTTCACTCCCTCAAATATTTTTGGTTGTGTCTATGTAGGACAGTAGGTGGGTCATGGCACATAACCATGGTTCTGGCGGGTAAGCCCGGAATTCCACAACTGGATTAGGTGTTCCTGGTCTGCTCTGGTTGATCAGTCCCTGGATAATGACAGAGATCTGGTCTGGAGCTGTGAGCATGCTGTCCAGTCGCAATAGGTGTAGTGACTGGACCCTCTGTGTAGATACAAGTGCCATCAACAAGAGTGTTTTGAGCATAGATTGTTCCAGGTTGAGGGATCTGGCTGGTGGCCATCCCCTGAGGCATGTCAGGACCACACTGACATCCCATATATGGGTGTACCTTGGTCTAGGGGGTTAGAGTTGTAAATACCCTTCATTAGTTTGACCACCAGCGGGTGGGACCCCATGGCCTGTTGTCCTGGGAGCTTGTTTTAAATAGACAGATAGGGCACTTCTAGCTGTGTTGATGGCACTGTAACTGAGTCCTTCATCGTGGTGAAGGTTCGCCAGGAATTCCAGTACGTTGGTAACTGTAGCGGTTGAGTAGGTGGTCCCTGTATCCAAGCAGTACTTATCCCATTTTTTGATGCTGGACAAGTACTGTTTTCTTGTGGATGTTCGGAGGAATGTCGTGGAGTAATGGGAACCATGGTTGTGTAGGCCAGTCGGGTACTATCAAAATACCTGAAGCAGAGTCCATTTGTATTGTGCGTAGTACACGGCTGATGAGGCAGAAGGGAAGAAATGCATAGAAGAAGAAATTTCCCCAATCCAGCGCGAACGCATCTACCGCTACTGCCTCAGGGTCTGGTTCCCAAGCGACATACATAGGTACCTGGTGATTTAGCCTTAATGCAAATAAGTCGATATCTGGCGTGCCTTTTTTTTTTTTTTTTTTTTTTTTTTTTTTTTTTTAAATAATCTTTGCAAACACTTTGGGGTTTAACATCCATTCGGTGTTGTCATAAAATTTGCGTGACCTGGTGTCTGCCACTGTATTTAGCTTACCTGGCAGGTAAGTTTGCTGATAACCAAATATGTCTTTCGACACACCATTGCCAAATTGTGTTGACCAATTTGTTGCATGATATCGATTTTATGCCGCCCACATGGTTAATGTAGGCCACCACCGTAGTATTGTCTATTTGTAACCGTACATGCAAGTGATGCATATTCGATGCATATGCTTTTAAAACCATAAAAGGCACCCAACATCTCTAGAGAGTTAATGCCCAATGTAAGTAGTAATGATGACTCTAGGTAAGTCCATCTACCACCTGTGCTGGATATGGAGTTAGTCGCTCCCCAGCCTTGAGTACTGGCATCTGTTTGGATAGCTAAAGTAGGGTTAATGATGATGATAGGGCTGAAACTATGCCAAACGTTTTCTGCCCACCACTGTAGTTCTGATATTGCTTCAGTGGGTAATTTCATGATCCAGTCATGACCTGCATGTCGTTTTAGTGCCTGTACCTTTGCTCTTTGTAAGTTTTGATTGTGCAAAGGTCCAAATTGTGTAGCCGGAAATGCTGCTACCATTTCCCCAATTACTCTTGCTACTTGTCGAATAGTTGGTCGCTCGTTGACCATTAAATTGTTGCATGATTGTGCCAATTCAGTTGTTTTGTCCTTTGGCAAAGTCACAGACATGTGGGCTGAGTTAATTGTGACGCCCAAGTAGTCCATGGTTGTGGATGGCTTCAACTTAGATTTATCTGGATGTAAGACAAATCCCAAGGTTTCGAACAACTGTTTGGTAGCTGACACAGCTGACATGCCAATTCCATGGTCTTGCCTACTATTAAGATATCATCAAGATATGCCATGACCATATGTTTTTGTCTTATTAATATTGCCAGGGCTGGTTTTAGTATCTTGGTGAATAATCATGGGGCTGATGTTAATACATCGGGTAATGCTTTAAACTGCCATTGCTGCCCCCATCCAGGTAAATTTCAGGTATCTGCGATGATCCTTGTGAATGGGTACTGAATAGTAAGCATCTTTGAGGTCAATGCTTGCCATGAAGTATCCTTTGGAAATCAGTTGTTTGGCAGTAACAAACGTTTCCATTTTGAAATGTACATACTTAACAAAACATATTTAGTGAAGTTAAGTCAATGATGATGCGACACCCACCATCTTTTTTAGTTTTAGTGAATATATTTGACATAAATTCCAAGGGTTCATGTTTTGTTTTTTCCCATGATACCCTTAGTGATTAGTCTCACCAGTTCAGCTTGTCCCTCTCGTTTCTCTTTAACTGAGAGGGAAAAGACCCACTGGGGTGAACGTTGAACTGGTGGCAATTTTTCTAGTATAAATTGTATTTTGTATTCGCTAATGCTATTGAGTATATACTTGTCACTCGTGATAGACTCCGATGGTTCCTTAAACAGGTGTAACTTTCCCCGTTAGTATTGCGCCCCTGTTTTCTATATGCTGGTAGGAACCAGACCCACCTACCTCCATGGTTATGGGTGTTTCTTCTGTCTCTTCCCAGACCAGCGAGTCTTGCGCGTTGTCTGACGTGGCGGTGATGTTGGGGGGTGGCGCATTTTCCATGGGGTCCGCTCTGGGCCTTGGTCTAAAAAAGACTTTGGGTGATAAAATGCGGACCCCGAGCTTTCACCAGTCCCATATGGTAGACGTCGACTGGTGGACGCGATGGGGTGCTGCCGCTTGGGTATTGTTGTTTTGGGTTTGCTCGTCCCGGGGCCTGCCCTCATGAGACCAAAAGTTTTAGAGGCCTCTTCCATATTTTTTTACTTTTTTCGTGAGGTTTTTGCCATAGAGCAGTGTGTCTGGCTCAGTGGCTGGGGTTTTGCACAACCACGCGAATTTTGGATTTAGGGCAGGTCTTATGATTTATTTACGGAGGTTATTTATCTCGAACTGCGTGTTGCACAACAGTGCGAGAGTGTCTTGTTGGTTTGTGGTCATCTCCGCATTGTCCACAGAACGAGCAATGATGTGATGGCTGACGTCAGGAGCCTGAGGATCCGCTGCAGTATCAGCTCCTGGTTCTGAATATTTGTCCCGACGTGCCCCCAGATTTGGCTGTTGACAGCCAGCACTTTGAGGGACTCACAATTTTCTGGAGCTGTGTACATTTTTAAGGCCTCATTAACCACCTGCTCCTGTAGGGGCCTGTTGGAGAGGTGGTTGATGCTGGCCGCTAGTTTAGGCTCTAATGGCCTTCCTGCACGTGGGGCTGCCACGTAGCGGTCCACCACACCCAGCAGCTCTTCCTGGTCCTGCACCCCTTGCATACTCCCGACTTCTTCAGCCAGCGTCACCTCTTCCTGACCAGCCCAGTCCTGGTCACCAAATCTACCCTCGGGTAAGGAGGAAGCAATGGGCAGTGCACAAGGCACTGTGGAGGGAGTGCCTGAAATCCCCCTGCGAGAGCGCCCCTCACGCAGCGCGTATCGCTGGAGCACCTGCTCCAGGAGCCGCTCTATGCGGCTCAGGCGGCTGTCTCTCCCCCGTGCGGGTGGAGAGACGTCCCCGTCCGACAAGTCGGAAGCCACCGGCCAGACGCTTCTTCGGTAGCTTTACATCCAGCCCGCTGCTCAGGCGCTAGCAGGACTGGGCTCGGCACGGTGTCGGGGATGGCGGAGCGCCCGGTAAGCGGTCCTACCGCCTGTTGCTGCCCCCCCCCCCAGATGGAACGCTCCTCCGTTGGAGTCGAGCGGGGGACAGGTTTGTTCAAGAGCCTGTGTTCTCTGCCTGTGAAACAAAGCAGAAGGCTCTCCTGTGAAAGAAAACCGACCTCAGGGTACTTACCTGACGGTCCGTTCTTTCACCCTGTAGCGGGAGCGCCTGACTCCCGATGCGGCCGCTGTTGCACTGCTGAACGCAAATGCCGCGCATGCGTGCTGAGCCGGCTCTTTACGTAGTCACTCACGTGACTCCGAAGTAAAATCAAGGACCTCTTCCCTCTTCCATCAGGCACAAGGTATAAAATATTGAAAGCACCTACCAGCGGATTCAGGTTCAGCTTTTTCCCCGAGTTATCAAACTATTGAACAAACCTCTCACAAACTCAAGACGGAGTCCCTTTCTCCCAAAGGGCAGAACAGTGGCGTAGCGGGAAAGCTACTGCCTTACAGTGCCAGAAACCCGGGTTGGAACGGGTGCTGTCTGTATGGAGTTTGTACGCTCTCCCCGTGACCTGCGTGGATTTTGTCCATAAATGTAAAAAATGTCCCTACTGCGTGTAGGATAGTGTTAATGTACGGGGATTGCTGGTCGGTGCGGACTCGGTGGGCCAAAGGGCCTGTTTCTGCGCTGTGTCTCTAAACTAAACGAAACTAAACCTTAGATCGTCTATTACATTGTTTTTCCTGCACTTTCTCTGGAGCTGTAACACTTTGTTTTGTATTTTGTTTTTTTCCTCTCTTTTGCACAACCTGATGTACTCATGTATGATATAGTTTGCCAGGATAGCATGCAAAATAAAGTTCTTCACTGTATCTCGGCACACCTGACAATAACAAACCAATACCATTTACCGCAGTGACCCAGAAGGCTGGGAAATCTGCAAATCCTCCAAGTGCACTGTCGGGATCAATGAGGAGTCCGCAGCACAGCACAGGAGCTCTGGGACTGGTGCGGAGATGAGTGCATGGCTGCATTTCAGCCCAGGAAGAGCCTAGTTATGGGTCGACATGCAAGCAACCCTAGGTAACATTTTTTAGCAACCCTAGCAATGATTCCTTGCTATGTGGAGAACTAACGTGGAGAATTATTCTGTCACCTATTCTGACTGATTGTGGTCCAGGTAGATCTTGGTGGAAGATCCACCTCATCAATTTGAGCACCTGTGCTCTGTACACCAAATTTCTGCACTCAGTAACTTTTGGCAAGCAACCTGACCACGGGGGTACACTGTCAAATAACACAATTACATAGCAACCTTAACATAAGAAAACATCCTCTGGTACTTACAAAAACAAGGTGCTTGTACATTGGTTTAGTTTAGTTTAGAGATACAGCGGAAACAGGCCCCCTCGGCCCACTGAGTCTGCACCGACCAACGCTCACCCCATACACCAGCACTATCCTACACACTAGGGACAATTTTCCAATAACCAAATAACCAAAGTTAATTAACCTACAAACCTGCTAGTCTTTGGAGTGCACAAGGGAACCGGAGCGCCCAGAGAAAACCCATGTGTAGCAATGTTACAACATTTTGAGATTTTAAAAATCAAGTCTGTAATTTATCCCATCAGATAAAGCATAAAAAGAAGTTTAATTTGACACCTAATTCACTTTCATATCTTCAGTATTAAAAAAGTTATGGCCATTTTCATACTCGGAAATTAGCATCTTGTTCCCTATTGCTTTTTCATTGACTTAACACAAAAGCTGTGATCGAGAACAGTCAAAAGCCCATAACTTTCTTAAAAATTAAGAGAACTGAAAGACATTTTCAGTTATTATAGATTGAAGTATTCTGAAACAAATATGAAACAATCTTACTTAGATGACTTGAAATTAAAGCATATAATTAGTTAGTTACCTAATTGTAGCTAATTACAAAATTCAATTACTAGATCTAAACATCTATCCATTTCTTAAGAATAGATTAACATTTTTAAATAGCCTAAGTGTCCAAATAACATTCACACAAGAATTCACAATATAACATAATTTTTAAATCTCATTGTCATGGGTTTATAGGCCATATGGAAGGAATTTAATGTTTAATACCTGTAAATTAATTGCCATTTAAATCAGCTTGCGAGTGGGTTTTTCTGGAACGCGATCAATTGGAAAGTTGCGGTTGCGGTGATTTAGTCCCCCATATCAGCAGCAAAAACACTGCCGGTTCGTACGGGGAAAAAAATCACCGTTTCGCAACTTAAAATGTGAATTAAATGCATCTTAAGAAACACTTTTATACATAAAAATAAACTACTTTCTTTTACCTGTCCCCTACGTAAAATCCGTCCCCGTTGTCGGCGTTGACGGCTTCAGAAGCTGATTTTAAAATCACTCCAGCGATTAACTTGTCGGGCAAATTTTTTTTTAAAACACACAGAACGGCCGTAGGAACAATTCTTCAGCAAAAGCTTGCACTCCAACAAGATATAATCCAGGACCAGGTCGGAGAAAATCGCGTTTTAACCCCCCCCCCCCCCCTCAAACGCGCAAAAATCGCGCACAGAGCCAGTGGCAGAATTGCAGCGCCGCTGAAGGTAAGTATTGTAACATACCTACCATGTGGTGACAGGGAGAACGTGCGAACTCCGTGCAGCCAGCATCCTTAATCAAGTTTCAAACCTGGGTCTCAGCAACTCTACCACTGCATCACCGGGCCACCATATGCGTCTTTAAGGACACATCTCAAGTCTTGCACAACTGGTCAAACATTTTTGAACTTTTGTCCTTGATGTGAAGGGAATGCATTATATTATACACAGCTCTCTCTGATAAACACCAATGTGAAAATGAACAAAATATAGGCACCTCGCATTTTACGCGTCTACGATCAATGCGCTTTTGAAATAGTTGTTCCTCTAATGCCAGAACTTAAGTTACATGCTGCTATTTCTGAAATAACACACTGAAATTTACTGCTGCAAAGTAGTCATGAACATGTTTAATTTAGGCAATTTTGAATTACGCGCTGTTTTTCAAGCATGTCACCCCCACGAGTAACGTGAGGTGCCTGTTGTCTCTTTGGTATTTAATGCTGGATGAAGGACAAATGCTACCCCAGACACTGAGGCAATTAGCCCTGTGTAAAGTACTGCCATGAAATCCTTTACATGTACTTGAAAGAGTTGCAGTTCTTTTTGTCCCATTCCACTGACAAAGCCACCTCCCCTCACTACACGTTGGAGTGTCAGCCAAGGCTTTTGTGCTCAGCTCCCCAAAGTGTGTCTTGAACAGAGAACATTGAGACTCAGAGGTAGGGAGAGATGTCGAGAGATGCTGCCCAACCTGCTGAGTTACTCCAGCACTCTGTCTATCTGGGGAGAGATGTTGCAAAAGAGCATGTTCAGACAAGATCTGAGTGCGCACAGAGATGAAGATATTTCTCAGGAGCACACGGAGAAAGAAAATAACAGCAGCCCAGAGATTCTTCCATGAAAGGTGGAGGCCCAGGTTTGGGTGAATCTTCCCCACCTCTCCCAACAGTGAAATTCTATCACACACACAGCCCAATGCTTTGTCCTTTAAGAGCAGGGTTCAGACCATCCTCTGCTTTCTGCACCACTCTGGAGGAAACCGGCTCGGTTGCTGACCATGAGAGGGGAAGTGGTAGAGATGATCGAGGAGTTGGAGCAAGTGTATAGCCAGCCATGTAGTGTGTTGGGGTTTGGTGGTAACCAGTTAACAGTGAAGCACCCTAAAGACACTAAAGGCTGGGAGAGGAGCGGAGATGAGAACAAATAGATATTCAACACTCCAGTTAAAGCCTGCCTTTCTGTGAGTGGCCCACACTGTTTGTAGGATTTGGAGGAGCAGGAAGAATGTCAAAATATATATTTGTTGCCTCTCTATAAGTACCTGGTGATTTCATAAGACAATTATAAGATTAGGTCAAATCGATTTACTGGACGAGTGCTGTTTGGGAGTTGGAAAGGGGGGCTCAGAGTCCACCATAAGATTTGTACACAATGCTCCTCAGAGTGCAGCAGTCTTCAACGTGTGCTCTTTGGCGATAAGGGGGCTTAGATGAGACGAGGGTGATGTTGAATGGGGCCTGAAGGAATATCTCCGCACCAGCTATTAATTCCACCGTTTTCATCACTGCAAGTTGGGTTGGTGTCGGGCGAGTGTTTTCATTCACTTCTACAGTTTATGGATTATTTGTGAGGGTAAGACACAGCAGGGCAGCGGAGTCGGGACCCCAAACATCGTGAAGCAACACAGAAAATGACAGTGACAGAAACTAGAGAGCATTTCATAATTAATGCAAAAATCATTCATATGTGGCAAAATAAGCAAATGAGAAAAATAATTAATCTGCGGCTGAATAAGAGAAACTATAGACTTTATTCTATTAATAGAGGCCGGCAGAGTAGGTTTCAGGATTTGAAGCAATTAAGAACACAGCCAATAAGGCCAAAAAAGTTGATAAAGAACAGCAAGACAGAATATGACAATAAAGGAGTAGATGACATAAGTTTATCTTGGCATCATGCTTGGGACAGATACTATGGGCTGAAGGGCCTGTTCCTGTGCTGTACTTTTAGTTTAGTTTAGTTTAGAGATACAGCGTGGAAACAGGCCCTTTGGCCCACCGAGTCCTCGCCGACCAGTGATCCCCGTACACTTGCACTATCCTACACACTAGGGACAATTTACAATTTTTACAGAAGCCAATTAACCTAGGTCTTTGGAGTGTGGGAGGAAACCAGACCACCCGGAGAAAACCCATGCAGGTCACGGGGAGAACGTACAGACAGCACCCATAGTCAGGATCACACCCGGGTCTCTGGCACTGTAAGGCAGCAACTCTACCGCTGCGCCACCATACCGCCCCTAATCTTCTATGTTCTATGTTTAAACATAAAAACAAATTACACAAGCTTTTTCAGGTAAGCAAAAAGGAAAAGACGAGCATAGCAAATGTGATCCCCTTACAGAGAGATGGAGAAATTGAGAAAGAGAAAAAACAAAAACAGTGGTGGAATTTAAAAAATTGAATGCATCTAAATTCATCGAAAAACACACAGAAACCAGATATACAAGAGACTCAGTTACTGAGAATGAGGAACTGAAGGAAATAAGTAACAGTCAAAAAAATGTTTTGAGAGAAGTTGGTGAGCTGAGTTTAAAGACTGATAAATCTCAAGAGACTGAAGATCTATATCCGTGAGTTTTGAAGAAGGTGGTGTTAATGCCGTGGATGCTCTGGTCAATATCTTCTAGGGTTCTGTTGATTGGGAATTCGCTGTTTCAGAAAGAAGGGAGAGAGCAAACAGGGATCCACTGACCTGTTAACCTAACGTCAGTGATAGAGAAAGTGGTGTAATCTATTAAAATAGATGTAAAGACAAAACACCTTGAAAAGAGCAATTTGTTGGTCGTTAACTGCAGACACAAGAGATTCGTTTTTACTTTAGTTTTAGGTTTAGAGATACAGCGATGAAACAGGCCCTTCAGCCCACCGAGTCCATGCTGACCAGCAATCACCCACACACTAGCACCATCCCACACACTAGGGACAATTTACAATTTTTACAGAAGGCAACTAACCTACAAACCTGCACGTCTTTGGAGTAAGGAAGGAAACCGGAGCACGCGGAGAAAACCCACGCGGTCATAGAGAGAACATGCAAACTCCGTACAGACAGCACCCGAGGTCAGCATCGAACCTGGGTCTCTGGCACTGTGAGGCAGTCGCTCAACACCTGTGCCACTGTACTGCCCTGTTACTTCAGCTTATTCATTACTTCTAGTATTTTTAGCTAGTGCTGGAATATGGAATACAGCTCTCCCAGCTCTGCCACTGCGCTGCCCAGTTAATTCAGCTTAATGATTTTATTTCAAGTATTCTTAGGTATTTGTTTTTTAATTAATTAATTTAAATTCATTTCAAATTTTATTTAAAAGTCATTGACCTTCAGCAACATGAAACAAAATTCAAAGCTGTGATAGCAGCAAGCTATTAAGATGCTCAGGATCTGTCAGCCGAGGCCTAAATGCTGTTGATGGGACCAGGTCTGTCTGGAGGTAGCCAGGCCTCAGGCTGACCATCAAACATTGAACGGTAGAGCTGGAAAGGGTGCAGAGAAGATTTATGAGGACAGACAAAAATGCTGGAGAAACTCAGCGGGTGCAGCAGCATCTATGGAGCGAAGGAAATAGGCAACGTTTCGGGCCGAAACCCTTCTCCAGCATTTTTGTCTACCTTCGATTTTCCAGCATCTGCAGTTCCTTCTTAAACAGATTTATGAGGATGTTGCGAAGACTCGAGGGCCTGAGCATTATGGGGGAAAGTTGAGCAGGCTAGGACTCTATTCTTTGGAGTGCAGGAGGATGAGGGGTGATCTTATGGAGGTATACAAAATCATGAGAGGAATAGATTGGGTAGACGCACAGAATCTCTTTCCCATAGTTGGGGATAATCGAGAACCAGAGGACATACAGTAGTTTTAAGGTGAGGGGGGAAAGATTTAATCCAAACCGGAAGGGCAACTTTTCCATACAAATGGTGGTGGCTATATGGTACTTGAAGCGTGTACTATCGCAACATTTAAGAAACATTTAAAAAGGTACATGGATAGGACAGGCTTAGAGGAATATGTGCCAAACATAGGCAGATGGGACTAGTGTAAATCGGACATGTTGGTCAATATGGCCGTTGAATCGAATGCCTGTTTCCACACTGTAAAGGGCCTGTCCCACGAGCATGCGACCTGCATGCGGCAAGTGCGACCAAACCGGAAGCGGGGGCCGCGCGGAGGTCGAGTGATCCCCGTACAGGGCTGGACCCACCAGCATGCGACTGCATGCGGCGAGCGCGACCAAACCAGAAGCGGGGGCCGCGTGGAGGTCAAGTGAGTGACGCGAAGTTCGAGCGAAGTCCGCGGGAAGTTCGCACGTGACGTACGGCATCAAGATGTGCGTACGGCGTCGAGGCGGCTGCGGGCCGGCAGGCCGTTGCCGCGCGGAATTTTTGAACACGGTCAATTTTTCGGAGCCCCCGCGATGTCGGGACCAGCTCCGCACAACTCCATATGGCTCCGGCGATCTAAGTGGGACCGGCCCCGCGAGGCCGTACGGCTCAAGCGACCACGTTAGGTCGTGCTTGCCGCATGGAGTCGCCTGTACTATGAGTACAGCACAGGATGAGGCCCTTCAGCCCACAATGTCTGTGCCAAACATGATGTTAAAATAAACCAATCTCATCTGCCTGCATATAATCCATATCCCTCCATTCCCTGCCTATCCACATGTCTATCTTATGCCAGAATGTGCATTTAGAAAGAATGGGAAGACATCTAAATAGCCACGTAAGTTTAACACTGGGAAAACTACAGAGGGAGAGAGGCAAGAATAATTCAGCCCATTCCTTTCCAAGTTCATCTGCATATAATTCGGACAAAGTCTGCAGCAGATTTTACATCTGTTTCTTTAGTCATCAGACTGAATAAACCTTAGTGAAGCCTCACCTGTCCATCCACTCACACTAAATGAAAGCAAAACACGGGCAGTTTCATTATGTCAGACACAAGACTGTAAACCTCTCGGTTCAGGAGTGGGCCTTGCCAGAAAGATCCCCAGCAGACTGACACTGCTTTCTCCCTCTCTCTCTGGTGAAAACAGCAGGAAAGTGAAACTGAGAATATGACTCACTTATTTCAAAAGAAACCGCACCATAAAATTAATACAAGGCCTTGAAAGCATTTGAGTTCAAAAGTTTTGTTCCTGTTCCCTGAGGCTGGTATCCACTGCATAAAACTGCCAATACTTCACTGCTAATTGGATTTATTTGGCAAACCAACGTTAGAAGGGGCCACAGGGACATGAAATGCAAACATAGCATTATTAAAATGCTTGGAGATTCACAGAGGCTCTCAGTTTGATAGTTCCTCCTGCAGCTGATCAAAGATGCTATCAGCTATTCTTTGCCGTAAACTGCCACTAGGTGAAATCAGAAGGAAAATCTTTCTTATTAGCACGACATACCTCAATACGTCAATTAAATGAGATGACATACCACTACATATTTCTATAGCTGCGTTCTAGCATAATTGGAACAAAATGTAAACTGGTTTCAATCCGATCTGTGCTGAGTTACATTTAATTCCCGAATAAATGCAGCAATAATTCGCATTGTGTTTGAAGGTGTCCCGACCTGGAACGTCACCTATCCGTGTTCTCCATCGGTGTTGCCTGACCCACTGAGTTACTCCAGCACTTTATGTTCTACTTCCCATTGTACATCAGGCTCAGCAACATTTCAATGCTCCCAGTTTCTGGGTCCCAAAGAGCAATTCTCGAGGGTTGACTGGATGACACCAACAAAAGGTCCTCGGCCTTTGGCTGGCATTTACCATCCTTCCATTCACCCAGCAAGCAAAGTCTATGATGCACAACTAGCAGTAACGGCTGCAAATGAATCCTCAACTTACTCTTTGTCAGACTTCAATCAGTACAAATTGGCACGGGGCTACATGGCCACATGGCCACATGTCGCAGGGTGACGCCTGTATGGTCATGAGTAGGGAGCCCAAAGAGTCGGACCTTTGTCTGGTCGCCGCTGGATTTTCAACATGTTGGAAAATTTTCAGCAACCGGCTGCGACTATGACGGGTGCCGGCAAGTCGCCGAAAACTTTGGGTAAGTGGGACAGGCCCTTCATGTACCTCTGCAAAGATCTACTGAAAATTGATTGTATTATTAATTAGTGTATATTTGTTGTGTTATTGCATTAATGGCTCTGTAAAGCTGCATCAAGTGAGAATTTTCCCAATGATTATAACAATTAACACTCTTGACTTTCTTAGTTGGTATAGATATGATGGGCTGATGGCTCCTTTCCTGTGTAGTCTTAGTCCAATCGAGTTCTGAGATCCAACCTGGGCACACTGTAACACTTACACTGTAAGATTTTGGAACATTTTCATTGATGATATTAACAGGAGCTTTTTCAGGCTTCCAAACCTTTTGTTCTGAAAAGCGAGGAAAAACATGTAGTGGTTCATGAACAGGAAAGGATTAGGGGGATATGGACCAAATGCAGGTGGGACTAGTGCAGATGGGGCATCTAGGTTGGCATGGGCAAGTTGGGCTGAAGGGTCTGTTTCATGTGGTATGACTATAGTACTCTTGAATTATGCACTTGTGCAAGTAAATATCTTCTCAAGCCTGATCACTATACACAGATACATCACGTGATATATAATGATATCAAAAGGTGTGCACTGCATGTTTTGACGTGTGCAAACTTGTGTTACTCATTCCAGGTCTACAATCAGCATAGGTCACTCTCATCAAAACAGCCCGTTTTCAGTGTTGCTTAAGGGGGATGGATCAATGTTATTTGGTTTGGCACACTACTAGGTTCCTCTTTACTTTACCCACCAGACCAATGATCAGGGTCCCTGCACTTGTGTTTGAGTAACCCACGCACATGTGACTTGATGTCACTCCAGTGCTCTGATAGACCATTAAATCATTCCATCCCTACTTCTTTTTGCCTTGATGCCCATTGTTGTCAATAGCTAAATATACTGAAATATGTATAGTTTAGTAACAAGTCACAAGGCCACACACAGACTGGTGGAATAGATAGACAAATGATTTCTGCAGAAGATGGCAGTCATTTAGATTTTCACTTTGGTGACAAAATTTAGTTTAGTTTAGTTTAGAGACATAACATGGAAATAGGCCCTTCGGCCCACTGAGTGCGTGCCGACCAGCGATCCCGTACACTAGAACTATCCTACACACCAGGGCCAATTACATTTTTATATCAAAATCAATTAACCTGCAAACATGCACGTCATTGGAGTGCGGGAGGAAACCGGAGCACCCGGGGAAAATCCACGCTGTCACGGGTAGAACGTACAAACTCCATACAGACAGCACCCGTAATCAGGATCGAACGCAGGTCTCTGGTGCTGTAAGGCAGCAACTCTACCGCTGCGCCGCCTCAATTGATGAGAGTCAACATATACCAAACCACATCATTTTATAGAAGTGGAAGGGTGGTTGGAAAAGTTGAAAGTGCTGGGGGGTTTTTTCAGAAAAGTATAAACTCTGGATTTATAAACAAAAGATACGGATGTAAACATTCTTCCTCAATTCATAATGGTGAACATATTCAGTGCCCCTTGTACTCCAGTCTAGAAAATCTAGGGAACCTAATGTCAAGAGTACATTGTACGGCAATGATTCAATATATAGCTTGTGCTTCAAAAATACTTGAAAAATATTTTACATTTATGGGTTTATGTTCAATGAATCAATACTTTGATTGAATTAGTTAACCTTTCCCTTCAGTTACGTAATGCCTGTGTATTTCTCTTGGATAACGATGTAGGATTTTTTTTTTTAAAGGGAAACCATGAAACCTATACCAGGTTCCCCACTAGCAGTGAATACAACTTCTCTGGTTAATTGTGTAGGAAGGAACTGCAGATGTAGGTTTACACTGAAGATTGACACAAAATGCTCGAGTAACTCAGCGGGCCAGGCAGAAGATGCAAGAAGTGTGTATTGAACAATAGGAAGATTTTGACAGGGTGAGACCAAATGCATTAATATAGTTGTCAGAATAACAGTTAGATTGGATGATGAGATGTTCTCCACAGGTGCTTCTGAATAGTCTACTTGCTGAACCATGTCTTCCTCTCCTTCATAGGGGACAAGGCCCTCAACCCTATTTCCTAAAGACAGACACAAAATGCTGGAGTAACTCAGCGGGACAGGCACCATCTCTGGAGAGAAGGAATGGGTGACGTGTCGGGTGGAGAACCCAAAACCTCACCCATTCCTTCTCTCCAGACATGCTGCCTGTCCCGCTGAGTTACTCCAGCAGTTTGCGTCTATCTTCTCTGGATAATTCAGCTTGTTGCTGAAATATAATTACAAAATGTTGATGCAAGGAAATTTGGCACAGTGGTAGAGTTATTGCCTTACAGCGCCAAGGATCGAGTTTGTTCTTGACTACGAGTGCTGCCTGTATGGAGTTTGTACGTTCTCCCCATAACCTGCGTGGGTTTTCTCTGGGTGTTCCGGTTTCCACCCACACTCCAAAGACGTACAGGTTTGTTGACTAATTGGCTTGGTATAATTAAAAATTGTCCCTAGTGTGTGTAGGATAGTGCTAGTGTGTGTAGGATAGTGCACATGTGCGGGGATCGCTGGTCGGCACGGACTCGGTGGGCCAACGGGCTTGATTCCACGCCGTATCCCTAACTCAACTAAACTAAATTACTCCCTCGATATTGGTGCAAAATGCGTGACTTTGAATCACCGTTTGTTCTGTTAAGACTTCTGAAACTCTGTTGAAAATATATCAGCAGGGGAGAATTTGCAGGAATGATTTTCGATGGCATGAGTCTTTTTGAGAATTGTGAAGGCTTCACTTCCTTGATTGAAAAGAATGTTGTTGTAGCTGAACCTGTAAAATCCGTTGAACGACTTTGTTCTACGCAACATGGACTCGCTACACAACTCTAAGGCTGTAAGTAAAAGAATATGTACATCCTCTCTGATCTCTCATGTTTCAATGTGTCATCTCTTTTAATGATAATGATCAGTGGTAAACAGGGAGCAAACATTTGGAATTTACTTACATGGGCATTACATTCCACTTAAGTTTCATTACAAGGCAGAGAGTCACACAGCACTGACACTGGCCCTTTGGCTCAACTTGTCCAAGATGCCTCATCTGGGCTTGTTCCATTTGCAAAAGAATGGCCGGTGTGCTATAGACACCCTTTTATATCCGTGACATTTTTAAAGTAATTTCATGAAATTAATTATCGAAGAACTTCAGCCATTCACAGAAATGTGCAATTTCTAAGTACAAGACATAGACAGATTATCTCCCTGTGTAACACTTCAGACTGGTTGACAGTTGAGATAAATACAGTTTCCCCTTTAATTAGTTTCGTTACCACATTATTTATTTTCTCTCACAGCGAGGAACTCATCCTGCCAACGCACAGATGATCTCCACTCTTGCTGTTCCTCTCTCTCAAAACTTCGTCAAAATGTTGGCTGCCGTCCAACCTCCCAATGATTAATACAATGAGCAACAAACAAGAATATCTAGCATTAAGCAAAGGAGGGGATTGCTTCAGAAGAAGCTTCTCAGTCCGAATGGTTCAGATGGTGTCTACGTCTAAACTCCACAGGTACTTCCATGAAAAGCAAAGGCACTATTTAACCAACCACTTAATGATTTATTTATGTTCATGAATTGGTTTCCTTCATTCAATATATTTCTGTTCAAATAAATTAGGCCAGGTTAAGTGAGCTTGTTCCAGGATTCTCCTGTTTCCTGGAAGTGGGGTTGGATTGACTCCTAAACTCCATTTGTACACTTTCTCTGCCAACCTGCCGTACTACTGTTCCATAGCCACAGAGAGGAGTTTATTGACGAGGAATAAAAACTGCTCCTACCCACCAGCGACATTTGTTTTCAAGTTTTCGTGGAAACTTTCTACTTACATTAATCATCAAAAAAAAAAGCATCGTCACAAAGTTACTGAAGAAAAGAATTAGCAACATTGCAACCTGTTTCTATTTTAGGACATGTACAGTTTGCTATTCTCTTGAAATTACAAGCAGATATGCACGCGTTCTTATTTGTTCCTGTTCCTGTTCAGTCAGGCTGAGGGTTATAGTTTGTTTCCTCCCTTTGTCATACCCTATTACTTGTCGGAGTGGTGCAAAGAATATAATTATTTTAATACGCTATTTCAAATAAATTTATTATCCTAACATTAGCACCTTAACCAATAATGGAACACAGCTAAATCCTTTTTTGCCCTTAGAACTTCTGATTTTACTTCGGAGTCACGTGAGTGACTACGTGAAGAAGCCCGCCACGACGCATGCGTGTCATATCGCTTTCACGCTTGCGAAACGACGGTGGGGTGGAGCGTTCCCCCGCAGCGGTAAGTTTGAAACCGCGACCTGCAGGTAAGTGATTTACTCTGCGGTAGTTTTTGTCCCCGCGCTCTTTTTACACAGGGGGGCAAGCTGGACAAAATAGTGTCCACAAGTGCTGCCAGTGAAGCTGGCTGGGGAGGACCGCGAAGTTGCAGGAGCCAGCAGCAGCTGAAGGCACAAGCCCCGTAAGGGATCAGCTGTGCCGATTTCTGATCCCGCGCCGGCCAGAACGCCACGGCCGGGCGGGAGACTATTCAGAATGGGGCCGTCGACTTTTGACAAGTCGATAACGGCAGGAGGCGGGTTGGAGCGACGTTCCCCTGTAGCGACAATTTAAACCAGGACCTGCAGGTAAGAACTGCGGTCTTTTTGTGTTTTCCCATGCTGATTACAGGTGGAGAAACCAATGGGAAACAAAGAAGACAAGGTCTGCGACAAAACTGGTGAGGGAGCAGCGGGCAGCCAGCAGCAGCCAGCGGCACTCGGATCACCGATAGTGGGATCAGCTGTGCCCTATGTCGCCTCCGCACCGGCCAGATCCACGCGGCCGGGCGGTAAGGCTAGACACAAAAACAAACAAGGTCGTGGACTCAGAGGAGTCCAACTTTGAACAACCGCGGGCGGCCAGCGACCGAGAGCGCTGGAGCCGGATGGAGCGGTGTGTGGAGCATTTGCTCCAACGTGACAGACTCCGGGAGATGGAGTCGGGTCACTGTGGGCCCTATGATAAACCCACAGCAGTACCTCTTGAAGGGCTGCACAGTGCTTCTACCTCATCAGAGGGGAGCACTGCGGGTCAGTTCTGGGCTGACCTGGAAGAGGGGTCCGCAGAAGGAAAGACAAGTGTGCAAGGGGTGCAGGAACGAGAGAACCTACTGGACTAATAAAAGGGACTCCAACAAAAACCCACTACAGCCAAAGACAGCACCCCTACGCACCCACCAGCAGAACTGGTGAAAGCTCGAAGGCCAGTACTCAAAATATGAGTCTTTTTTAGGCCATGGCCCTGGCCGGCCTTCTTGGAAGATGCGGGGACCTCCAATGCCAACCAAACCGAAAATCCAGACACCAGTGCAACAACAGCAGCGAAGAACCTACAAAAAGAAGTAAACCTGCCACTGGTAATTATGGAGGTAGGTGTGTCTGGTTCCCTACAAAATACAGGGAGCATGGAGGTTGGGGGGAGATTACACTCTTTTCTGAATGCATGGAGCGTGTTAACAACCGATACTTACATCTTAAGCAGTATCCAGGGATATACAATAGAGTTTATACACAAGTACAGCCCTCCAGTTCAACATATACCGAACCGAATGTTCGTGCTTTCTGATAAAGAAAAATCAAAAGCGCAATCTGAACGGGAGCGGCTTTACGTAAAAGGTGTAATTGAGAAAACTCAACACGAACCATTAGAATTCGTGTCCAATATATTAACCAAAAACAAAAAAGATGGTGGTTGTCGCATCATCATAGATCTGACAAAATTGAATACATTTGTACAATATATTCACTTCAAAATGGAAACCTTTGTCACTGCTAAACAATTAATTTCCAAAGGTTACTTCATGGCCAGCATCGATTTAAAAGATGCTTACTATTCAGTGCCTATATGAGGTGACCACAGATGTTACTTAAAATTCAACTGGATGGGACAACTCTGGCAGTATAAAGCACTGCCAAATGGGTTATCATCAGCCCCAGGCTGTTCACAAAAATTTTGAAACCAGCCCTAGCGTTTCTACGGAAACGTAAACACATGGTCATGGCATATTTAGATGACATACTCATTGTGGGCAAAACTTTGGAATTGGCCAAACAAACTGTAACAGCCACAAAACAGTTATTTGAAAAACTGGGATTTATTATCCATCCAGTTAAATCTAAACTAATGCCTTCCACTACTATGGACTGTTTGGGGTTCACCATTGACTCAGTTCACATGTCGGTGACTCTGCCTAAGGGAAAGGCTAGAGATTTAATAGAGGCTTGCAATAACCTCATTGACATCAGCAAACCATCCATCAGATTGGTAGCAAAAGTAATTGGCAAAATGGTGGCTGCCTTTCCAGCCACACAATTTGGACCTCTACATTACCAAAACTTACAGAGAGCAAAAATACAAGCACTCTAAATTAATGCAGGTCACTTTGACAGACCTATGAAACTACCAATCAAAGCTAAAATGGAACTAAAATGGTGATAGATAACATCTGGCTTTGTTCCAATCCAATCATTGTCAGTAACCCTTCCATGGTACTACAAACTGATGCCAGTGCACTTGGGTAGGGAGCCACCAATACCATCATCAGCTGTGGAGGTAGATGGACTGCTCAGGAGACATCATTATTACTCACACTGGGCATAAACTACCTGGAAATTTTGGGTGCATTCCATGGCCTAAAGTCATATTGTACTGGGTCATATCACCAGCATGTTAGACTACAGATAGACAATACCACCGTGGTAGCATACATTAACCACATGGGTGGAAACAAATCGACATCATGTGACAATCTGGCTAATACAATTTGGCAATGGTGTATCCAGAGAGATATTTGGATATCAGCCACTTACCTACCAGGAAGACTAAATTTAGTGGCAGACACCAGGTCACACAAATTTAATGAAAACACCGAATGGATGTTGAATAAAAAAGTATTTGCTGATATTACAGCAAAATATGGAACACCAGATATCGATCTATTCGCATCCAGACTTAACCACCAGTTATCAAATTATGTTTCATGGGATACAGACCCTGGGGCAGCGGCAACAGATGCATTTTCGCTGCATTAGGGGAAATAGTTTATTTACGCATTCCCTCCTTTCTGCCTCATCAGTCGGGTATTAAGGAAAATACAACAAGACTCTGCGTCTGGTATTTTGGTAGTACCCGATTGGCCTACTCAACCATGGTTCCCAGTGGTATTAAACATGGTATTAGAACCATGTATCACCATCCCACATAGACCAGATTTATTGCTACAACCCGTAACAAGGGATAGCCACCCATGCCATAAACATTTGAACTTATTAATTTGTAGAGTTTAAAAACACCTCTACTACAACTGGGACTGATGGACTGAACAGTGAACATGATCTCGACGGCCCAAAGACAGTCAACCAAAAAACAGTATCTGGTCTATGTCAGGAAGTGGGAGATGTACTGCCATAAAAACAACATCACCTACAGAGACATGAACATCCCGTCTGTTCTGGAATATCTGGCAGGCCTCCACTATGATGAGGGGCTCAGTTACAGTGCCATCAACTGCGCCAGAAGTGCCCTATCGACTTACCTACGGCAGGGGACAGAGCGTTACTCTGTTGGGACTCACCCACTGGTAATAAAACTTATGAGGGGAATTTTTAATACTAATCCCCCAAGAACCAGGTACTCCCAAATATGGGATGTAAGTATTGTCCTGAAGATGCTCAGGAATTGGTCTCCAGCAACAGCTCTGTCCCTACACAGACTGACATTAAAAACAGTCATGCTAATGGCATTGGTCACGGCACAGAGGGTACAGTCACTGCATAAACTAAGACTGGACAACATGACTTCCTCAACAGAAAATATTACGTTTCATATCTATTAGTTAGTAAGCAGAACAGACAGGGATCAGCAGGCCTCAATATACAATTTAGGTCATACCCAACAGATGACTGTCTGTGTATAATAAGACATCTGTCGTTATACATAGAGAAAACTAAAATCCTAAGAGGCAATGAGAAGGCACTTTTTGGTCAGCCACAAGCAACCACACAAAAGAGTGACGGTCCAGACTATCTCAAGATGGCTGAAACAGGTGCTAACACAGGCTGGGGTGGATACTAATATTTTAAAATCTCATTCCACCAGGGCTGCAGCTACATCGGCAGCGATACAGTTGGATGTACCAATGGACCAAATCCTCAAGGCAGCAGGATGGTCTGGGGAAAAAACATTCCAATTATTTTACAACAAACCAGTAATGAAACCTGGAACGTTTGCAGAAACAATTTTAAGTTCTGTAAATTAATTTAAACCCATAAAAAGGGGTTATAATTTTGTGTTAATAAATTTTATGATTTCAATGTCGAATTCATGTCCAAATTATGTTAACACAATTCCTCCTACAGTCATCAAGGCAGACGTGATGCATGGACTCGTTTCCACGGCATGAAATCACAGAGCTTTAAAATCTTCACGTGACTCCGAAGTAAAATAGTAAGATTAAACCTGAACTTACCAGTTTGAAGTTTGATCTGTATTTTATGAGGAGTTACGATGAGGGATTACGTGCCCTCCGCTCCCACCCTTGATCATATACTTGACTGGTATCTCTTCTCTAATCTTACTATGTTTAGTCATTACAGTTATCTGTGATTTCACACCGCTGCTTTGAAGAATGACACGCATGCGTCGTGGCGGGCTTCTTCACGTAATCCCTCATCGTAACTCCTCATAAATTACAGATCAAACTTCAAACTGGTAAGTTCTCGTTTAATCTTACTATTAAATCCCCCTGCATGGGTAAATCCCCCCTGCATTTAGAACATGGGGTTCTAAAGTGTAAGTTGCAGGATTTAGCTGCGCCCTATTCATAGTTCATAAGATATAGGAGCATAATTGGGTCATTCGGCCCATGAAATCTACTCCTCCATTCAATAATGGTTGATCTATCTTTCACTCTCAACCCCATTCTCCTGCCTTCTCCCCATAACCCCTGACACCTGTACTAATCAAAAATCTCCCTAATGAATATCCATTGATTTGGCATCCACAGTCTTCTGTGGCAATGAATTCCACAGATTCACCACACTCTGAATAAAGAAATTCCTCTTCATCTCCTTCCTAAAGGTGCGTTCTTTTATTCTGAGGCTATGGCCTCTCATCCTAGACTCACCCACAAATGGAAACAGCCTCTTCACATCCAATCTACCCAGGCCTTTCACTACATGGCAAGTTTCAATAAGGTCCCCGCTCCTCCTTCTTAACAGTGAGTACAGGCCCAGTGCCGTCAAACGCTCATCATATGTTAACCCGATCATTCTTGGATTCATTCTCGTAAACCTCCTCAGGACCTTCTCTCAGGCCAGCACATCCTTCCTCAGATATGTAGCCCAAAACTGCTCACAATACTCCAAATGCAGTCTGACCAGGGCCTTATAAAGCCTTAGCATCACATCCCAATTGTTGGTTAAGATGCTACTGTTCAATAATGAATAAGGTAATAGGATTAATTGAAATGGTAAATCTAAACTGTTCAGAGAGCATGCAAAGTAAAGCTTTCACTGTACCTCGGTACACGTAACAATAATAAACCTAAACTCCACCTCCGAGGCAACGGCACGGTGGCACAGCGGTAGAGTTGTTGCCCTACAGCGCCAGTGAAACGGGTTCGATCCAGACTATGGGTGAAGTTTGTACGTTCTCCCTGTAACCGCGTGGGTTTTTTCCGAGATCTTCGGTTTCCTCCCACACTCCAAAGATGTACAGGTTTGCAGGTTAATTTGCTTGGTGTATGTGTGAATTGTCCCTGGTGTGTGTAGGATAGTGTTAGTGCGCTGGGCTCGCTGGTCGGTGCAGACTCGGTGGGCCGAAGGGCCTGTTTCCGTGCTGTATCTCTAAACAAAGCTAAACTAAACTAGGCACAACAGAATTGGCTTATAAAAAGTGTGCAGGTCAGGGCAGAGGAACAAAATGAAAAGGAAGGCAAAGAATACACCAGGATGAACTGGGAGAAAATGAAAAGGAAAGAGAGCATTACTCAATAAAACCTGTTAAAAGAGCACATGTTACTGATATTTAATGGCAAAGGTGGATTAATACAGAGCAGTTGGGATGGAGGGGTGTAGCTCAATCTCGTTACATTGTAGCTAGAGCTACACATTGTAGCTAGCTCACTAGAGCTACAATGTAACGAGACATTTGTTGTGCAAAGTATGGAGCACAGGAGTGAATCAGTACATGTCCCATTCATTTTATTGTTCCGATACCCACCACCACTTATTGGAAGGCTGACAAAACTAAACAGAATTGAAATGCCAGAGAGATAAAATGGAAAGACAACAGCACACAAGGCAAAACAGAAGAAGAAAAGGTAACGTTAAATGCAGAAGAGAGTAAAAATAAAATAACATTTTCTCCAAATCCATGCAAACAGAGGGGTACTCATACTGTATGTTACATTCAATTAATCATTTAAAATATGCCACTGGAATGTGACGGTTAGTATTTAGTCTCATTAAGAAAGGAAACTTCATCATTAAACACACTTCCTGGTCATTTTTCTCTTTCCTCTAAGAAAGGACTGCCAAAAACTGTTTAGATAAGGGATTAACTGGAAAAAAATTGCATTCAGGAACCAAATGTTCATTTTACAAGCCCACACCACACACCCCCCGCCCACATCACACCCCCCCCCCCACCCCCCCCCCCCCCCCCCCCCTCATCCTCCCTCCCCCTCTCGCAAACCCCTCCAGCCCACATACACACTTCTTCTCCTACCCCCCCACTGTGGTGACTGGGACCCAAAGACTGTGAAGGAGATACAAGGAACTGCAGATGCTGGTTTACAAAACAAAGACAAAGTGTTGGAATAATTAAGCAGGTCTGGCAGCATCTCTGGAGAACATGGATAGTGGGCATTTTCTTTCCCCCCCCCCCCCCCCCCCCCCCCCCCTCCTCCCCCACCACCACAATCAGTCTGAAGAACGACCCCGACCCAAAATGGCATCTATCCATGTTCTCATGAGATGCTGCCTACCCTGCTGAGTTACTCCAGTACTTTGTGCCTGTATTTTTTTACTGATTGAGATTGCACTGTTGAAAAGCAGCTGGGATGTGGACCTATTAATAGATACATTGTAGCAAAGAATATGCAACAACTAACCAAAAAAATTAGTTCAAACTAAATTTCTAGATTGGGAGCCACAGCATGTCTGTAAAAGAAGAATATTCGTACTGATACCTGAAATGTTCGTACAGAGAGTGAACACTGCGTGGCATGGACTTCTGATAAAGAATGATAAGAAAAATCCTGAATCCTACGAGAGGAATAAACTTATAAAGAACTCTTGATAACATGAAGATGCTGGAATAACTCAGTGGGCCAGGCAGCATCTCTAGAGAAAAAGGATGGGTGACATTTCGGGTCAGGACCCTTCTTCAAACCCTGATCTTGAAAAGATGAGTTTTGCACGTGAGCTGGTTGATACTGCTGATGCTCTTGGCCTTGGATCAATGATGGGAAAGGTACCAGTATCCTCCAGAGAATGGAAGTGCTAGGGAGCAGAAGAATGAAATGACGACAGATTCTCAAAAACACGAAGCAAAAGGCAATGTTCCCCTAACACTGCACTGAATTGCCTGCATCAAGTGTGTGCTCCCGTGCTGACTCTTTCCGTCAACTTAGACTCAAAGCAACACTCACCCAGTTCATCTACCACTTGTGTAGGAAGGAACTGCCGATGCAGGTTACACACCGAAGATAGACACAAAATGCTGGAGTAATTCAGCGGGACAGGCAGCATCTCTGGAGAGAAGGGATGGGTGAAGTTTCGGGTCAAGACCCTTCTTCAGACTGAAATCTACTACTGTAGCTGAAATCTACAGCTACAAGACCCTTCTTCAGACTGAAATCTACTGCTTTCCACTTCTGGTGAGACTGACAAAATACCAAGGGGAAAACCATATGTAATAATATCAGACATTGCTCCAAAGTTAAAACAAGTTCATCGTGCCTTCAGCAAATATTTTGTTTAAATATTACTATCGGGGGTTACGTTTTCATGTTTACGTTGCACAAATTGTTCGCGATGAGACTAACTAGTCAGATATATCCCACTGAAATTAATCAGCCACAAACTCATGGACTGCACAAGAAGTCTTGAGGATTTCCTGCTGTTCTCCTCCTGAAGAAAAATGGCCACAAAATCTAAGCAGTCACATTGCCTGTGAATAATTACCACTGGTATTGTGGTTGGCAGAAAACAAGTGTTAGGAATCATTTAATTAAATTCACTCATTTGTAGTTTTGTCAATGAATAATAAAATCCCACACGGTAAATCAGCCATTTACATTCCGCAGTCGTGCAAGACGCTGTTTGGAATATATTTTGTGTCATAAGTCGGGTAGAGTAATGAGGTGCAAGAGGCAAAGAGTGAGGAATTTTAACAAGGCTCCGCTGCTGTGCTGAAAAGTCTGTCTAGGAAGAATGTGGAGCAGAGAAGCAAAGCTGAAGTGTTAAAGCCTCCCCTCGAACACCTCTCCCCCATCTCTGACTGCAGAACCTTGCAGAGTCAATGCAACAACTGTGTTATTTCAACTAAAGTTTGAAAGTGCGCCAAAAAAAAGACATCCAAGAATCTAAGAGCGACTGACGGGGAAGGCACTCAGAAGTTTCTTCGAGGTGGGAGAATGCAGAAATGCGGAAGACAGAAAAATTGTGCCATTAATTGGCAGAATATTTAAGGTTAGCCTTTAATTCGATTTCTCAGATGATTGAAAATCTTGGATTCATCTATCCCAAGGATCTGTGGGCACTCAGCTGCGGGGAATATTCAAGGCTGAGCTCAGTAGCTCTTCGGATACCCACGCAATCAGGAAATGGAAGGACTGGGCAGGAAAGAGGCCTTGGCATGCAGGACCTGTCATCGTTCGATTGAATGGTGGAGCGAGCACAAGAGGGACATCTGGTCCACCCCTACTTTTATTACTTCTGCTCTTACGAAGATCTAACTGCAGGTGTGTTGGGACTGAGAGTGGAAAACTAAACAAATCAAACACTCCCATGGAGAAAAAGCAGGGAAATGAAACTGGTGTGATGTGAAGAGCTGGCACCACCACAATGGCTTTTTTCTCTCTGGTAGCTCCGATGATTTCATTGGAAAACAAATATGATGTTAGACTTATTGAGTTTCTTTTCTGTTTGTGTATATGGCACTTGTAGTTACGAAGGGTATTGCTTTTATTTCAAGTGTGGCCCAGTGCTGTGAAGTCTACACAGACTGAGTTTGATCCATTTTTAGCTGGCACTAGCTGCATTTCTGAATTACAACATTTAAGACCTGATTTAATGAAGGTCCCCAAGAGACCAAGAAGGATATTTCAACCGGCCATGCCATACATACATTTTTTTTTAACTTTAGTTGAGCTGATCCAGTTGTACTCCCCATGGACCAAGTAGGAGGCAAAAGGTTCCTTCAAATGCCTGCTCGTTAAGTGAATATATTCAGCATTGGAATAATTCAGTATCCCCGGTTGCCTTCAATGGCTGTTGGTCTCACTGAATGGTGAAATATTCAATATGTGAATGGGGAGGAAGAATTTTGGCCCCGGAAGATCAAATAGATTTGCCGGGGAGATGGCAGCTCTGCCGGCAGTCTGTTCGTCTTTTCACTTATTTTGTTATTTTTAGTTTGTTTTAATGTTCTTCGGTTAGTTTTATGTGGGGGGGACCAGGGGAAACTTTTTTTTTTCAGGTTCTTACCTTCAGATCACATTCTCCGGGCTCTGCGGCCTACCATCGATGGAGCTGGTAGCCTCCTCGGACTGACTTTGAGCCCTATCGTGGGGCGCGGACTTAACATCAGAGCTGATCCCTTGCCTGGGATTGCTCCCACCGCGGAGCCAACACCAAGGGCTCGCAGTCTCGGGTGAGGCCGAGTCGGGAGCCCCAACGTTGCGGAAGGTTCCCCAGCCTCGACGCGAGGTTCGATCGTCCAGCACAGGGGAGCTGACATCCCCCCCGATGTAGGAGCAGATCGCCTTGACGCGGAGGGCCCGAACACCGCCGGCTACGGGAGTTAAGATCATCCCGTCAATGGGGTCTCGAGGCCCACGACCGAGGAAGAACTAAGGGGAAGGACTCAAACTTTATTTCGCCTTCCATCACAGTGAGGAATGTGAAGGAGTCACTGTGGTGGATGTTCATGTTAAAATGTGTTTTTAAGTGATCTGTTACTTTTAATTGTATGACTGACCTGGCCGATGAAATTCCTCGTATGTTGCAAAACATACTTGGCGAATAAAATGTGATTCTGATAAGGTCATAAGGACATAAGGAATAGTAGTAGAAGTAGGCCATTTGGCCCATTAGTCTACTCCGCCATTCAATCATGACTGATCTATCTCTCCCTCCTAACCCCATTCTCCTGCCTTCTCCCCATAAACTCTGACACCTATACTATAGGTATCTATCTATCTCTGCCTTAAAAATATCCATTGACTTGGCCTCCACAGCCTTCTGTGGCAAAGAATTCCACAGATTCACCACCCTCTGACTAAATAAATTTCTACTCATCTCCTTCCTAAAAGAACGTCCTGGACACTCCCAATATGAGCTACCATTCTTCAATGCAATTGGAAAGCACTCAGATCAGGCAGCAAACCTAATTGAAAAGCACCGTAATTGGAAAGTAGCTTCAAAGAGTGGGCAGAGGCATGATGGTTTAAATCCCCACCTCCTCAACTGCTTTATTTCATTACTTGTCCATAATGTCACCATGGTAACATTACATAGAAACTAAGGAAAAAGGAAGTAATATCAGATGATACCAGAGGTGACTACTGGGACTATAAATAAACAGTTACACATTAGAGATGGTGAATTAACCTAAGATGTTTGCATTTGTAGTTTTTTTTCAGATTATTGATAAGCAGGTACCAGTTGGAGATGAAGCACTATATCCCCTTGTCTCAAAGGGATGAGGTCAAAGGGACATAGTGCATCTTCTCCATTAGTTACCACCAGTACCTGTTTTTCAATTATTTTTTAAAAATGCAAAAGCAAATATATTAGGTTCATTCACCATGTGTAAAATGTAACAGTTTATCATCCATGGGCAATATCAATTAACAAATTCTAATTAAAGTAATGTAGATGCTCATATAACAATTTCACTAACATTGTTTCAAGTGAAAGTTAAAGTAAGGGCAACACAGTGGTGCAGTGGTAGAGTTGCTGCCTGACAACACCAGAGATCCGGGTTCGATCCCGTCTCCGGGTGCTGTCCGTACGGAGTTTGTACGTTCTCTCTGTGACCCCATGGGTTTTCTCCGGGTGCTCCGGTTTCCTCTCACACTCCAAAAACGTACAGGTTTGTAGGTTAATTGGCTTTGGTAAAAATTGTAAATTGTCCCTAGTGTGTAAGATAGTGCTAATGTACGGGGGTGATCGGTGGTCGGTGGGGACTCAGCGGGACGAAGGGCCTGTTTCCGCGCTGTATCTCTTAAGTCTAAAAGTGAGAGGGAGGCTGGGTTCAAATCTTGCCCACTTTGATGGAGTTGAAGTTTCCTCCATCTGATCCCACATGGAAAGAGCCTGGCCTAGCAACTCGTGAAAAGAGGACAATGGCAAGAAACGAAGACACCAGTTTAACTCAGAGTAGAGCACCTTTGTAAATAACAGCAAGAAATGCTGGAAATTGTCTGTCAGGCAGCTTATTTGGAGACAGTAACAGCATCAATGTTTCAGGTCAATGGCACTTCATTGGAACTGTACAAAGCAGGAAGGGAAATGGGTTTAAAATCGTGGAGAAAAGGGGAGGAGGCAGGGGCAGAGAGAATAAAAGGGAACATTAAATTAAAGAGGATAAAGTCAGAGATTGTGAAGAGGGGATTTCGGCTCTGATGGACAAAGGCTGGTAAATCCTAGAGAATAACAATACATATGCCCAGTCGTACATGGAAATAGGAGGAAAATAATTAAAATGATAGGCAAATGGACGATCCTTGTGGACGAAATGGAGGTGTTTTGCATTACTGAGCGTATTCCTTTGTGTATCATACACATCAGGAAACCGATTCCTAACATTTGTAGCAGGATTTTTTTTTGTTCCAGCACAAATCTTATGGCAGCTTACCAGTTCTGTGAGTGCACACTGAGACCTGTAAAAATTGAGAACAAAATCTTCAATGGCACCTCTGTTCATCAGTACAGTTTCCTGGCCCAAGTAACGCAGGCTCTCGACAGAATAAACATGCTCTGCTATATAGTATTCCACTATATGCATGTAGCTGCAGCGCTGATAGAGGGGTTCCTTCTAATAGCAGCTTTGTAAGCCGCACCACCAGTTTTACTTTATTTAGTTTCTCTTAAAATATTAAAATAAAGCAATCCTTTAAAAATTGTGTAGCAAACGTGACGCTCACAGAATGAAGTGCAGTGGCTGAGGGAATGGAAATCTGGCTGAGGGAGAGGAAACAGAAAGTCAGAATGAATGGTGGCATTGCAGAAATAGGTATGCAGTGATTCTCCCCAAGGGTCATTAATGTCCATTTCCCTTCACACACACGATGCCCGACCCGCTGAGCTCCCCCAGTAGTTTGGTTTTTTTGCTCCAGTCTTTTCATGCCACTTGCATTCGTTTCTAACTCCCATCTCCTAAACTTTTCCTTGCATTCTGTCTGCAGCCTTCACTGACTGCCTTTTCGCTGACTGGATAGCACACAACAAAAAGCTTTTCACTGTGCCTCAGTATACGTGACAATGATAAAGTAAACCCAGTTTCTGACGTGTAGTGACTAGAATTGGATGCAATAGCTGTTTCAGAGAGGATCAACATAAATCCTTGCTTTGGCCGCTATAATCCTGCACGTTATTTGAATCCATTTTTAATCTGCCTTGCCAGATTAAAGGCCCTGTCCCACAATGCGAGTTTACCCAAGAGCTCTCCCGAGTTAAAAAAAAAATCAAACTCGTGGTAACTACGTAGAATGTACGTAGCGGGTACGTCGGAGCTCGGGGACGTCTCGTGGCGGCTCGTAACGCTAATGGCAGGTACTCAGGAAACGCGGTAAGTTCGTGAAACTCGTTACGTTTTTTCAACAGTGTGAAAAATTTCCAAGAGTAAAAAAGTACTTGTGATGAAGTACCACGAGTTTGATATATTTTTTAACTCGGGAGAGCTCTTGGGTAAACTCGCATCGTGGGATAGGTCCTTTAGGCATTTACACACCCTGTTCTTGCATCCCCTCTTGCATCCCCTCGCGTATATTAAATTGCCTTCCCTCATACTTCCTGCCAAATATATCACTTCACTGCATTTAATATCTGCCATGTGTCAGCCATTCCGTCTGTATTCTCCTGATTAATGACCCTCTATGAGGCACAAAACAGGAGCATAATGCTATGGCCCTACTGAATAAGTTCAGTGCCAACAAATCTTTAAAAACTCAACACCATCAAGGACAAACCTTAATTTCCTTCATCATTGGCAAACAATGGCTGCATTGTGCACCATCTACAAAATGCACCGCAGTTATTCACCCAAGTTAGAATAACAACACATCCCAAACCCACCATTTCTACTATCCATAAAGACAATGGCAACAGCACACGGGTGCCACAGTAGCAGAGCGGAGGGTGGCACAGTGGCGCAACGATAGAGTTGCTGCCTTACAGCACCAGAGACCCGGGTTTGATCCTGACCACAGCTGCTGTCTGTACAGAGTTTGTACGTTCTCCCTGTAACCACATGGGTTTCCTTCGGATGCTCCAGTTTCCTCCCATATTCCAAAGACGTGCAGGTTTGTAGGATAATTGGCTTCTGTAAATTATCCCTAGTGTGTAGGATAGAAGTAGTATTCAGGTGATCGTTGGTCAGCGTGGACTTGGTGGGCTGAAGGGCCTGTTTCCATGCTGTATCTCTAACCTATACTAAAGCACACGGGAAAATCACCCCCTCCAGACCCCCCTCCAAGCCGTACACCATGCTGACTTGAAAATAGATCCCGGTTCTCCGTTCCCACTGGGTCAAAATCTAGGAACTCCTTCCCGAATAGCATTATGGGAGTACCATCACCAGATGGATGCAGCACTTCAGAAAAATAGCTGAGCCTCTTCTTCCTATGGGCAGCTAGTGATGAACAATAAATGATGCTCAAAAATGAAAGGGAAACGCTTTGCCTAATTTCCAGAGTACACAAATAACATTTGTAAACGTTATTTACAAATAACCTCTTTGGTTCTGAGAGGGCCATACTTTCAATGTTGACTGCCAAAAACATGCCTATCTTTATTTGTTGACTTTCAATTCAATATTTTCACTTGGACTTCATTGATTAAGCTGTGCATAATCTCATTCAAAGTTCTTTGATCTGATTGATTGAGGAGACACACTATTGCTTGGGTTCATACAAATATTTAATCCCCTTAGGAAGACACCAGACTGTTTCTGACCTCTCGTGACAGGGGATTGCTGAGGAAAAGCCCCCAGAAAGGTTGTTGGCAGTCACCCGTACAATGAAAAGCATTTATATCAAGAGGACTGGAATGCAAAAACAGAGATGTGATGCTGAGGCTCTATAAGGCACTGGTCAGGCCACATTTGGAGTATTGTGAGCAAATGTGGGCCCCATATCTGAGGAAGGATGAGCTGGCTCTGGAGGAAGTTTACAAGAATGATTCCAGGAATGAGTGGGTTAGCATATGATGAGCATTAGACAGCACTGGGCCTCTGAGACACACTGGAGGTTAGGAGGTTGAAGAGGGACCTCATTGAAACTTACAGAATAATGAATGGCATAGATAGAGTGAATGTGGAAAGGACGTTTCCACTGGAGGGTGAGTCTAGGACCAGAGGTCACAGCCTCAGAATTAAAGGGCGCACCTTTAGTAAGGAGGTGAGGAGGAACTTCTTTAGTCAGAGGGTAGTTAATCTGTGGAACTCATTGCCACAGAGTGCTGTGGAGGCCAAGTCAGCGGATTTTTTAAGGCAGAGATAGACAAATTCTTGATTAGAACGGGTGTCAAGTGTTAATGGGGAGAAGGCAGGAAAGTGGGATTAGGAGGCAGAGATCAGCCATGATTGAATGGCGGACCCAATGGGCCAAATGGCCTAATTCTATTCCTATAACCTGTGAACATGTGACATTTAACTTTGGTTAGTCATTGTTGCCTGCAGCCATTTGGCCCTGTGTAAAGATGCATGTAGGCCTCAGAACATGCTTGTTGCCTGTAATATTTCACACCAACCACTCTTGCAGGTTTTGGTCAAGTTTGCTCATTGAATGCTCCAGAACAAGGGGTCACAGTTTAAGGATAAGGGGGAAATCTTTTAGGACCGAGATGAGGAAAACATTTTTCACACAGAAAGTGGTGAATCTCTGGAACTCTCTGCCACAGAAGGTAGTTGAGGCCAGTTCATTGGCTATATTTAAGAGGGAGTTAGATGTGGCCCTTGTGGCTAAGGGGATCAGGGGGTATGGAGAGAAGGCAGGTACAGGATACTGAGTTGGATGATCAGCCATGATCACATTGAATGATGGTGCAGGCTCGAAAGGCCGAATGGCCTACTCCTGCACCTATTTTCTATGTTTCTATGTTTCTACGAAAGAAATTTGTGTTGATCTTGGGACAACTGCATTTCTTCATTGTGCCTCGATATTCATTAAGGGATGGACTGGGGTTGCCACAGTAAACCAATTTAACAAATAAAGAACATAAATGATCAAGACACGAATGTACAGCAACATTCATATCTAGCTTCTCAAAGTCACTGTTGAAACTCCTAGAACGTTCATTACATCTGTTGTCACACTTTCAAGCAAGCTGCCTATTACCAATTACATTTAGTCGTGAATTTAACGACAGTTACAGATTTACCTGTCAGCAATTACCATGAAAACTTCAAGCAATTTTTCCTTAAAACCAGAAAATGTGTGTGGAAAAGCAGTGGTAATAATGACTGTGAATTATTGCAACATTGAACAGGTGGAGGAGGAAATTCCAGTCAAACAGGCAATTACAACCAACCGTCTTTATGTGAACAACAAGATGCATTTTTCCAGTTAGATAACAGTGCTCCCCTGGGCTCAATGCTGCAATCACTGCCTTTTTGATATATGCTGTGCCAATTACTTCATACTTCAGAATTTCTATCTACACCTATATTCAGTCCGCCTTGGCCTACGCGATCTCCTGGTTGCCAAAACACTTTAACCCCCCTTCCCATTCCCATATTGACCTCTCTGAACTGGCAGAGTGAGGCCAAGCGCAAATTGGAGGAACAGCACCTCATATTTCACTCAGGTAGCTTACACCCCAGCGGTATGAATATCAATTTCTCTAATTTCAAGTATCCCTTGCATCCCCTCTCCCTCTGTCGCTCCCCCACCCGTCATCCAACTTGTTTTACTGTTTGTATCCACTTGATATCACCTTCTCCACAGCCAACAATGATTTATTGAGGGTTTGATCATCGTTGCTGACTTGAATCTGGTCTTTTCGTACCTTTCATTCATTTGTTCTTTGTACTTTTTCATACCTCCAGTTTCCCTCTCCCTAACTCTCAGTCTGAAGAAGGGTCTCGACCCGAAAGGTCGCCTATTCCTTTTCTCCAGAGATGCTGCCTGACCCGCTGAGTTACTTTCTGTTAGTCTTCCCATATCCAGGACGTCTCACAATTCTGTGCAGACACATTGATGCAGAGATGTCCAAATATTTAACTTCCACACCACACTTGCACTCATCCAGTGGTAAAGCCATGACATGCTGAGGGTTAGATTAGTTTAGTTTAGAAATACAACGTGGAAACAGGCCCATCGGCGTACCGAGTTCGTACCGTACCCCACACACACTAGGGACAATTTTACATTTTTACCAAAGCCAACTAACTTGCAAACCAGTATGTCTGTGTAGGAGGAAACATAGCGGAGGAAACATAGAAACATAGAAAATAGGAGCAGGAGTAGGTCATTTGGCCTGTCGAACCAGCACTGCCATTCAATATGATCATAGCTGATCATCCAGAGTCAGTACCCGTTCCTGCTTTCTCCCCATATCAGGGCTCTCGCTTAACATTTTTACTTTGTTGTCAGCCGGGCAACCTTGGCAGCTTTTTAGGTTGCCAAATGACAGTTTGGGTGGTCATTTAAGACGGCTTGCATGACGCGTGCGATAATGTGCTCGGATGAAGTGCATAGTTACCAGTCGGAATTATGCGCAATGAAGCATTCACATATTATTTCTGCTTCAAATAAAGTCACAAACTAATATTCATTAATCAAGACATGATATATACTACAATGGCATGCAGCAAAATTATAATACAGTATCTCAACTCTTTTTACACGTTGCAATGAATGCAATTTCTATTATTTATTTCCACTTCCAAACAAAAATGTGATTGGATTATTCAGTGTATGATCAACCTGTGTCAATAAATCCTGGACCATGGTAACATATATGCTTAACCATGCACACTACAGATTGATGCAAGCATGTTTTCTGTGAAGGCCGAAAATTATCATGACATGGCCATAGCATGGGTCGTTATTGCTATTAGTACAGAAATACTCTCGCTTCCCACATAATTTATCTACAACAAAATATACAGGTTGCAAAGGACATAACTGCAGCAAATGTTCTTTTGGTAATATGTTTAAAGATGTCAAAACGCCACATTACCGGACATTCAGATTAGATGTATGTGTTGTGAACAGCAATGAAGATACCCAGTTTGTACGCACCAGATTTAAAAAAAATTATTGATAAACGCTGTTTCCATCATTCCCACTTCAGAATTAACGTTAAAATTTCAACTGAAATATCTCCTGACCAAATTCGTGATGTATATGACTGACTGTAGAGGTAATACCTGGATAAATCCAACGTATAGTTGTGAATGTTGCTCATTAATTAACGACAGTACTGATACTCCATAAAAAGAGCATTGATTTGCCGTTAAAATGAATTCTGTATTAACGTGTCAATGGTAGCAGTGACAATCGAACACTGCGGTTTTAATGTTTCACGTGTTCACAATTTAATTAATCCATCTTTATGGATTAAAACAAATAATAACATTGGGAATTAAAAAACATTTGATTGCATTCCGTTATCAAATATAGTCAGTGTTTGCTCTGAAGACATTTCCAGTGCAGTAGGGTCGGGGGGTGAATCAGTGCGGGATGGATAGATGGGGGGGAGTTGAGAAGGCAATCGGTGCGGGATGGATGGATTGAGGCAGGAGAATTAGTGTGTGTTGGTTGGAGTAGTTAAAATTGTGACACTATATGTCAGTCCCGCCATCCTGGTGAATCTACGCTCGTACCTAAGGAAAACAAAGATCTCGGAGAAAACCATGCAGGTCACGGGGAGAACATACAAACTCCGTACACACAAGCACCCGTAGTCAGGATCTCTGGTGCTGTAAGCCAGTAAATCTACGGCTACACCTTGCCACAGGTTAGACGCATTTCACATCCCACCCTCAGCCTTTCAGGAATAAAGGCTGGCACATGAACATCAATCACAGTCATAGAAAGAGAGTCACCAACCCTATAGAAAAGATAAGAGTGGGTTGGAGCTGGACCTGTGTTTACTTCACAGGCCCTCCATGGGTTTTCAACACCTGACCTTTGGATGTCCTTACACACAAGCTCACTCACTCGCTGGGAGCCGTTCTTCCCGCACCTTCTTGCTCTCCCACCACACCCATTTCTACGATTCTTTCCCACACACAGCCTTGTGCACTCCAGACTTACAGAAAACAATTTGGGTTACAAACTGTACACAGGAACTGAATCATTTTAGACATCAGAGATACTGTGCGGAAACAGGCCCTTCTGCCCATCGAGTCCCCGTCGCAGAGTGACCACCCCGTGCACTAGCACTAGCACTATCACTAGCACATTAGGGACAATTTACAATTTTACCGAAACCAATAAATCTACAACCCGTATGCCTTTGGAACGTAGCAGGAAAGCAGAGCACTGGGAGAAAATCCACAGTCACATGGGAACATGTAAACTCCATATATACAGCACCCATAGTCAGGATCGAACTTGGTTATCTGGCACAGTAAGGTAGCAACTCTACTGCCGCACCACTGTGCAGTCCCTTTTAAAATGTTAGATCTTCCAGCTATTCCCTCAATTTATTCTTATGAATAAATGAAGACTATATCTCTGACTTTGTAATCTGGGACATGCGGTACTCTGTTTTATTGTTTAAATTATTTATTAATATTTAATATGTTTTAAATTAAATTCTTTATTTTTTTCCTCATTTAAAAAAACAATTTATACTATTTGAATGTTTTTTTCTAATGTCTGAATAGCGAAATTTTTTTCAACATTTTAAAAATATCTCTAAACCTCTCCTACTCACGTGCATGTGGTTAGACGCATTTAATGTCCCATTAAAAAAAACATTTGGTCCGGTACATGCATCGGAATGATTTAGAGGGATATGGGCCAAGGAAGATGTATACCATGCAGCTGTGCTCTAAACCCATCACCAAGCTCCAATACCTTCCATTGTAACATAATCATTGACTTCCTCTTGGGCAAACCTCGATCAGTGTAGTTTGGTGACAACATCTTCTCCTCACTGACCATCAACATGGGTGCACATCAGGGACGGGTGTCAAGGGTTATGAGGAGAAGGTAGGAAAATGGGATTAGGGGGCAGAGATCAGCCATGATTGAATGGCGGAACAGACTCGATGGGTTGAATGGCCTAATTCTATTCCTATAACTTGTGACATGTGCTTAGCCCCTGCTGCTACTTTCCTTGTATCCAAAACAGTTTATACCCATAGCTTCAATGCCATCTACAAATTCACCGACCACGCCACTGTTGTTGGCTGAATGACGGGAGGTGATGAGTTAATGGACAGCAGAGAGATAGAACACGTGGTTAAGTGGTGCTGCAACAGCAACCTCTCGCTCAATGTCCGCAAAACCAAGGAGCTAATAGTTGGCTTCAGAAAGGGCATGTGGGGAGATAATGTGTCAGTTTTCATTGGTAGGTCAGTGGTGGAAAGAGTTACCAGCTTCATATGTCTGGGCATCAACACCACGGATGACCTGTTCTGGGTCCAGTATATAGATGTAATCGTAAAGAAGGCGTGTCAGCGCCTATGCTTTCTGAGAAGTTTAAAGAGATTTGTCACATCTCTGAATACTACCATAATGTTCTGCAGATGCATTGTGGAAAATATCCGAGCTGGTTGAATCATGGGTTGGTATAATTCCAAAGCACAGGAATTAGGGCGGCACATGGCGAAGTGGTAGTGTTGCTGCCTTACAGCGCCGGAGACCCAGGTTCCATCCTGAGCACAGGTGTTGCCTGTATGGAGTTTGTACATTCTCCCCGTGACCGCGTGGGTTTTCTCCAGGTGCTCCAGTTTCCACCCATGCTCCAAAGGTGTGTAGGGTAATTGGTTTTGGCATAATTGTAAATTGTCCTTAGTGTGTAGGATAGTGCTAGTGTACGGGGTGATCGCTGGTCGGCGCAGACATGGTGCGCCAAAGGGCCTGTTTCCACGCTGTATCTCTGGAGTGTGAATGCAAGATGCTGCAGGGAGTGTGAATGCAAGATGCTGCAGGGAGTGATGTACTCAATCTGGTCCATCACTGGCACAGCCCTCCCCACCATCAGAAGCATCTACACGAGACGCTGCCCCATAGAGAAGACCTTCATCATCAAGAATCCCCACCATCCAGCTCCTGCCTCTTCTTGCTGCTTCCTTCAGGCAGGAGGGACCGAAGCCTGAAGTCACACACCACCAGGTTAAGGAGCAGTTATTTTCCTGCAACTAAAAACTTCTTGAACCCTAATCCTACCAAGGCAAAGAAACATTATGAACAACCTCTAGCACGACCATGTACATGTTGTCTAATTGTGTTTTTGCTCTACATTTGTGTTTTTGCTGTCTTTTTCTTTTCACTATCTTGTATAGTTTATGTATGTCCAAGAGCCTGTGATGCTTTTTAGTTTAGTTTAGAGATACAGCATGGAAACAGGCCATTCGGCCCACTGTGTTCGTGCCGACCAGTGATCTCCACACATCTACACTATTCTACACACACTAGGAACAATTGTCTGTCTGTCAACTGTGCTGATGTAAACAAGATTTTCATTCTACTTGATTCCCGGCAAACTGTGCACATGATAATAAACTCGACTTGACACGACGGACAGGTACATGGATAGGAAAGATTTAGAGGGATATGGGCCAAATGTGGGCAGGTGGGATGAGCGTAGATGGGGCAACTTAGTCGGCATGGGAAAGTTGGGTCAGGGGCCTTTTTCCGTGCTGTATTATTCTATTACTGGGAAACTGCCTGATCTTTGAACAATTGGATGACAATTTGAATACTGTGGGTCTATGGAAATATGGTCTGTGGGATTGGGTGGAGACAAAGGCAAATGAAGTGGATATCTAAACAGGAACTACAGTGTGTCTTGAAATAAAAATCCTGGAAAAGCTCAGCAGATGAGGCAGCACCTGCGGGAAGAGGAACAGAGTTGACATTTCAGCTCAAAGACACCTTGTCAGAAGAGAGAAAATAAAATTTGTTTTACATTGTGGTTTCAATTACAATGTATTTTATGATGGCTTTTTTTTCTAACAGTGAACCTTCCCACTGACAAATATGTATATATGAAAATAGAGAATTATTTTATGCAAAATCTCAAAGGACAACGTTGACATAATTTCCATAGGGATTTTGTTGTTTTTTTTACCTTAGGATCTGATTTCAATCAGCAGTCAGGTGCCAAAAGGTGGGGAGACTTGTGTACTGCAGTACGCATGAGGTTTGCTACATGATTTTACTGGGTTGTTTGCCAAACAAAGCATTTCACTGTGCGTGTGACAATAAAGTATCTTTGAATCATTGAATTCCCTACACGGATGCTGCCTGACCTGTAAAGTTCCTCCAGCAGTTTGTGTTTTATTCAAGATTTCACCATCTGAAGTTCCTTGTGTCTCCAGCTTCCACTTGTCATAAGGTCATAATTGGTGGGAGCAGAATTTGGCCATTCAGCCCATCAAATCTACTCTGCCATTCGATCGTGGCTGATCTATCTCTCCTTCCGAACCCTAATCTCCTGCCTTCTCCCCATAATCCCTGACAACCAGACTAATCAAGAATCTATAAATCTCTGCCTTACAAATATCCATTGAGTTGGCCTCCACAGCCTTAAGTGGAAAATAATTCCACAGATTCACCATTCTCTGATGAAATAAATTCCTCCTCATCTCCTTCCTAAAGGAACGTCCTTTTATTCTGAGGCTATGACCTCTGCTCAGACTCCCCCACTAGTGGAAACATCCTCTCCACTTCCACTCTATCCCAGCCTTTCACTATTCGGTAAGTTTTAATGAGGTCCCCCTCATCAAAACTCTAGCGAGAACAGGCCCTGTGCCGTCAAACACTATTGCGGCTGAAACTCCTCATCTTGCAAATCTACTCTGCACCTTTGGTGAGTACCTTCATGTATTCCATGAAGCGCACTGATTTGTACTGAACACAGTAGTCTTCTTGTAGCCCTGCCACTGTTTATTCTGATGTTAAAGATAACCTGCTGTGCTTCTATTTATGAATCCCAGGAGAGCGCGTACTTTACTAAATGTACCCTCAACAATTCTTACTGTCTTCAAAGATTTATTTATTATATTTGGTCACTCAGGTCCTCTGTCTCTGCACATCCTTTTCTTGAGTCTCATGAATTTTTCTGTCAAACCATGACATCTTGTAATTCTCCATGTTAAGATTCATCTGCCACGTGTATTTTTACAGTCCGTTACTTTCCACCTCATTGTTGACCTCACTTCTAAGTTTTGTGTCATCTATAAATGCCACTCTTTTAGCCTACACATTGATGTTTAAGTCATTACTATGTTCATCCCAGCCACTGCTTGAACTTGGCTACCGGAAGAACCTTCTCTGAATATGGAGGGGAACCTGATCCAAGCAATTATGGACAGTGCACTGTACAGCTCGCTTCTGTTGAAGGCTTTCGAACAATTTTTATATATTCCGATTGTTAATCAGAAAGTCATGGAGCATGGAAACAGGCCGATCGGCCCAACTTGCCCGTGCCGATAAAGAGGCTCAATCTACACGAGTCCCATCTGTTCAGGTTTGGCCCATATCCCTCTAAATCTTTCCTATCCATGTACCTGTCCAAGTCGTGTCCAGTCGAGTTTATTATCATGTGCACAGTTTGCCGGGTATCAGGTAGAATGAAAATCTTGTTTACATCAGCACAGTTGACAGACAGACAATTGTCCCTAATGTGTGTACAATAGTGTAGATGTGTGGAGATCACTGGTCGGCACGAACATGGTGGACCGAAGGGCCTGTTTCCATGCTGTATCTCTAAACTAAACTAAACAGCATCACAGGCTCATAAACATACATAAATTATACAAGATAGTGAAAAGAAAAGGACAGCAAAAACGCAAATGTAGAGCAAAAACACAATTAGACAACATGTCCATGGTCGTGCTAGAGGTTGTTCATAGTGTTTCTTTGCCTTGGTAGGATCAGGGTTCAAGAAGTTGATAGTTGCAGGAAAATAATTGCTCCTTAACCTGGTGGTGTGTGACTTCAGGCTTCAGTCCCTCCTGCCTGAAGGAAGCAGCAAGAAGAGGCAGGAGCTGGATGGTGGGGATTCTTGATGATGAAGATCTTCTTTATTGGGCAGCGCCTTGTGTAGATGCTTCTGATGGTGGGGAGGGCTGTGCCAGTGATGGACCAGATTGAGTATACCACTCCCTGCAGCATCTTGCATTCACACTCCCTGCAGCATCTTGCATTCAGAGATACAGCGTGAAAACAGGCCCTTTGGCGCACCATGTCTGCGCCGACCACTAGCACTATCCTACACACTAGGGACAATTTACAATTTTACCGAAGCCAATTAACCTACACACCTGTACGTCTTTGAGCGTGGGAGGAAACTGGAGCACCTGGAAAAAACCCACGCGGTCACGGGGAGAATGTACAAACTCCATACAGGCAACACCTGTGCTCAGGATGGAACCTGGGTCTCCGGCGCTGTAAGGCAGCAACACTACCACTTCGCCATGTGCCGCCCTAATTCCTGTGCTTTGGAATTATACCAACCCATGATTCAACCAGCTCGGATATTTTCCACAATGCATCTGCAGAACATTATGGTAGTATTCAGAGATGTGACAAATCTCTTTAAACTTCTCAGAAAGCATAGGCGCTGACACGCCTTCTTTACGATTACATCTATATACTGGACCCAGAACATGTCATCCGTGGTGTTGATGCCCAGACATATGAAGCTGGTAACTCTTTCCACCACTGACCTACCAATGAAAACTGACACATTATCTCCCCACATGCCCTTTCTGAAGCCAACTATTAGCTCCTTGGTTTTGCGGACATTGAGCGAGAGGTTGCTGTTGCAGCACCACTTAACCACGTGTTCTATCTCTCTGCTGTCCATTGACTCATCACCTCCCGTCATTCAGCCATCAACAGTGGCGTGTTCGGTGAATTTGTAGATGGCATTGAAGCTACAGGTATAAACTGTTGTGGATACAAGGAAAGTAGCAGCAGGGGCTAAGAACATGTCACAAGTTATAGGAGTAAAATTAGGCCATTCAGCCCATCGAGTCTGTTCCGCCATTCAATCATGGCTGATCTGTGCCTCCTAATCCCATTTTCCTGCCTTCTCCTCATAACCCTTGACACCCGTCCTTGATGTGCACCCATGTTGATGGTCAGTGAGGAGTAGATGTTGTCACCAAACTACACTGATCGAGGTTTGCCCAAGAGGAAGTCAATGATTATGTTACAAAGGAAGGTATTGGAGCTTGGTGATGGGTTTAGAGCACAGCAGCATGGTATACATCTTCATGCTATACAGATGGCCCTGAGCAAAGCAGAGAGCCAGCAAAATGGTTCATCCAGGATTCTGGTTAGGGGAGACTCAGAATGATTTTAAATCCTTACATTTCCTTATGGATTTGATGGTAAGTGTGGCATTTTCATTCAAGTTTCCTGATGGATTTTCCTTAAAATTTGGGCTCCATTCATTAACTATCTGAAGGGATAGATTGGCACAGCACGAGGACCCAGCTGAAACTTGAACTCAGGAACAGATGAAAAACTATACTCTATACTTTATAACCTACGAACCTATCTCCATTGATGTATTACAGGTAACCCATTCCACCTCCCTTGTTTTTCTGTTGTGTTGTTTCTTGTTATTTTTTTTTTTTTTTGCTTTCTTTTTTATTTGTAACTTTCTACCCTCTCTTTTTCTCGCTTTCTATAAAAAATAAAAAATAGAAGCAGAAGTAATTGATAATGGAAAATTTTAGTAATGTATGACTGATGTATATGAAAAGTTTTTTTTTTTTTACTATAATATGTAACTACATTTTATAATATGTCTACTTCTAATAAATAAATAAAAAAATAAAAAAAATAAAAAAGTTTCCTGATGGATCCTTGAACATTGCCCAGACCAGCAATTCAAAGTAGTCCCTTAACCGCTCCTGTCTCCCCTGACCAGCACCTCATAGTCCCCTTCACGGGTGATGTGCTCTGGGTCTGTGTCTGTAGGCAAGATGAAGTAGTAGCCATGTGGTCAGACTTTCCAATGTGCAGGCAAGGGATGGAGTGGTAGGACTCCTGACGGTGATCTAGCAGTAGCCGAGTGTGTTGGGCTATCTGGCATTGAAGGTGGGCAGTGAGGGTGACCGAGAGTTTTGTCCAACAAGTAGGGGAGCAGAGTGGCGCAGCGGTAGAGCTGCTGCCTTACAGCGCCAGAGACCTGGGTTCGATCCTGACTACGGGTGCTGTCTGAATGGAGTTCATACGTTCCCTCTGTGACCACGTGGGTTTTCTCCAGGTGCTCAGGCCTCCTCCCACATCCCAAAGCCAAATAAGTCTGTAGGTTAATTGGCTTCGGTAAAGATTGTTAATTATCCCTAGTATGTGGGATTGTATTAGTGTAAAGGGTGTTACCATTTTGATAGAATTAGTAGTTTGTAAAACACTTGCTGATGGGCCAGAGCTGATACTTCTAACAGTCCTCTTTGGTGTGTGCCAAACTGATAGCTGCATTAATTTAGTTCCGTGCGTTGCTACATGATTTCATCGCCCCTTGAATTCATGGACTAAGAACCCTTGGCCATCAGTAGCCTATACAAGGATGCAGCAATGAGGCAGGGGAATGGCTAGGGAGTTCGGAGAACTGGATCAAGGCAAGTGCTATTTAGGAAGTGAAGTTTAGGGAGTCAGCAGCCACAGGTCCAATCGGGGCAATGCTGCAGCCAGCGTTTTATAGAAACTCAGTTAAATGTTCTTCCTTGCAAAATATTCATAAAGCAGATCAACAGCTGGTCTCTTGCCCAGAGTAGGTGAATCGAGGACCAGAGGACATAGGTTCAAGGTGAAGGGGAAAAGATATAATAGGAATCTGAAGAATAGAAAACGTTTTCACACAAAGGGTGGTGGGTGTATGGAACAAACTGACAAAGGAGCTAGTTGAGGCAGGGACTATCCCAACATTTAAGAAGCAATTAGACAGGTACATGGATAGGACAGGTTTGGAGGGATATGGACCAAAAGCTGGCAGATGGGACTAGTGTAGCTGGGACATGGTGGCCAGTGTGGGCACGTTGGGCTGAAGGGCCTCTTTCCACACTGTATCATTCTATGACTCTAACTGGCTCGGTATTGTTATATTTGTATTGTATGCAGAAGTCCATAACTTAGCACGATGGTTATGGCCCTGCATTTACAATACATGGATGGCATACTCACGGGCTCATGTCCAGTTTCCACTTCAAAGCAGGATGAGCCAACGTACATTTAGAAGTATGGTAAATGACTGCCATTGAGAGTGATGTTTGTGCCCCACTTGCCTTGGTACTAGCAGCTCCTACATCCTTGAACAGTGGTTTGGATTGACAACTTAATTTCATAATATATTTTGTTTTTCTCATGTCTCAGTTCAGACTTCAAAGTAGTTAGCGAATATTATTGTTGCCTCATGTACAAGTACTTAAGTGACTTCTTGCTTCACCAAACAGCAGATCCATTGTGGCCAGAGCAGTGCTTTGCAAGATATCCAGTTCCCTGTATAAACATAGTAAGTCCATACAAAATGGATGGAAAATTCAGTACGTTTATTTGTCTAGGTGAGGACCATAGAAGTTAAACTGAACTGCAGCACAGGAGTGATTGAAGTAAAGTTGACTCTAAAGTTGCTTTGCTGTGCCAAGCTGCAAAGTTGCCTTAATAATAATACATTGTCCCTAGACACTTCACAGGAATGTTTATCAAAACTAAAATTTGACACCAAAGGCCAGTATTGGGGCACATGAGCTTCTTGTCTGCTCCTACATGGCATGCTGAGACACAATATTAAGTCTTGCTTGAGAACTGTTTTGTAAAATGTTTCCAAAAAAATCTGTGTAAGTTACTCTGAAATATGATGCTATTAAAAGATGTTTAATATCAGTATTTTTGCACATAGACTCGCTATCAATTCATCAGTTATCAATGCTAAATGTTCAGCAGCATGATCATATACAGTTTGACTGGTTAGATGACAACTAACATTAAGAAAAACATGATAAAATAAGGGTCTCGACCCTGAAACGTCACCTATTTCTTTTCTCCAGAGATGCTGAAGAAGGATTTCGGCCCAAAACGTTGCCTATTTCCTTCGGCTCCATAAATGCTGCTGCACCCGCTGAGTTTCTCCAGCACTTTTGTCTAATAGGAATAGAGGGACCCTGTTTCATAAACATGAGAGATGCATCTTCAAGTATCACTCCAGCAGCTTAGGAATTTAAGTTTGTCAATAAAGTATTATGAAATAAAAGGATAATATCAGGAAAGGTAACTTTGAAACAACTAGAATTTTGCATTAAACTGCCTGGCTCACTTGCATCCTTCAGAGAAAGAATTCTGCTGTTTTTATCTTGTCTGACCAGGTTAAGACTTTAGACCCACATCAACAGTCTTCTGTGATGCTAGCATATGTGGATGGGTAACAATTCTTAGCCTTACCAGCAATACCAATATCAGAGGATGAATTAAAAAACAGCATGTCTACATGATGAATGACCATTTGCAAACTCACTGGCGAAGTGAGGCCCTCCGATCATTTAAGTAAGGGAAGAAATCCATCAAGAATTAGTAACTTGGAACAATGTCTAGATAGAGTATTTTAAATCCTGTTACTAAAACAGTTAAAGAATTATTAAACAACTAGACTTAGTGGGACCCGTTGGGTCCCTGTCACATGGGAGGCCTGGTCCCCCAACGCAATCCGTTCCCCCAACGCAATATTCCACCACTCACCCATAGCTCCCAACTGCGCAGGCGCGGCTCATCCCCCAGCACTCTATCCCCCTCCTCTTCTCCCTCCCTCTTCTTTCCCCTCTCTTCCTCCAATCCCTCCCTCTCCTCACGCTCCCTCTCCTTTCCCCTACCCTCAGTCACGCTCTCCCTCCCTCCCTCCATAACTCCTCTCCCCTCCCTACCGCCCTCCTATCCCTCCATCCCCCTCCTCACCTCCCCCTATCCCCCCCACTATCCCTCCTCACCTCCCCTCCCTCTACTCCCCACTCCCTACCTTCCGCACTCCTCTCCCTCTATTCCCCCTCCACCCTACTCTCACTCCTCACCTCCCCCACTTCCGCCCTCTCCGTCCCTACCCCCTCCTCTCTCTCAATCCCCCCACTCTCCCTCCTCATCTCCCCAGGATCTCAAGGTTGCCGTTCCTTTCCCTCCTTGCGTGCTGGAGCAGCAGCTGCCTCGGGCCGCGGTGGCTGCGGGCTTTGGGCCGCGGTGGCTGTGGGCTTCGAGTCACTGCGGCTTCGGGCCGGCAGGAAGCCGGCAGGCGCGGCTGGTGACTGACAGCGGGGACCGGTCAATCATTGCAGCGATGGTGCAGGAAGGGGCGGCGCTGTCCCAGCCGTGACTGACAGGAACTTTTAAAATATTCCATCGATCGGAACAAAACTTGGTGCATTTGCAGCACAGGACAACGGTGAGTAAGGTGGCGAAAAATCATAGCGCTAACTCGTACCGTATTTGTGCAAATTTAAAAACAAAGCAAACCAGAAGATAATGAGATGAGAGTTTTAGTTATGTATAGATAGATGTTTTGGAAAAATAAACAGTTTAAAAGTGCTCAGATCCAATGGGAATAATGAATATGAAGATAGATGTCAATGTTTACCTCACAATAAAATGCATAGTAAATATTTATAACAGTCAACAATGCATTATATAATGTTCATCAGCTCAAAAGAAGAAGAATTAGGGCAATGGGTGCATCAAGTCTACTTTACCATTCAATCATGGTTGATCTATCTTTCCATCCCAATCCATTTCCTGCCTTCTCCCCGTAACCCCCGACACCCTTATTAATCCAGAATCTGTCAATCTCCACCTTAAAAATATCCAATGACTTGGACTCCACAGGCATCAGTGCAATTAATTCCACAGATTCACCACCCTCTGACTAGAGAAATTCCTCATCTCCTTTCACAAGGTACATCTTTTATTCTGAGGATATGGCCTCTGGTCCTAGATTCTCCCCTCATCCTTCTGAACAAATAGTACAGGCCCAGTACTATCAAATGCTCATCATATGTTAACCCAATCATCCCTGGAATCTTTATCGTAATCCTCCTTTGGACTCGGAGTCTCTCCAATGCAGAGCACATCCTCAAGATTCAAGATTCAAGAGATTCAAGAGAGTTTATTGTCATGTGTCCCAGATAGGACAATGAAATTCTTGCTTTGCTTCAGCACAACAGAATATAGTAGGCATGAATAATACAGAACAGATCAGTGTGTCAATATACCATTATATAAATATACACACACACATGAATAAATAAACAGATAAAGTGCAAATAAACAGATAATGGGCTATGAATGTTCAGAGTTTTGTTTGAGTTGAGTTTAATAGCCTGATGGCTGTGGGGAAATAGCTATTCCTGAACCTGGATGTTGCAGACTTCAGGCTCCTGTACCTTCTACCTGAAGGTAGCGGGGAGATGAGTGTGTGGCCAGGATGGTGTGGGTCCATGATGATGCTGCCAGCCTTTTTGAGGCAGCGGCTGCGATAGATCCCCTCGATGGTAGGGAGGTCAGAGCCGATGATGGACTGGGCAGTGTTTATTTCTTTTTGTAGTCTTTTCCGCTCCTGGGCACTCAAGTTGCCGAACCAAGCCACAATGCAACCGGTCAGCATGCTCACTACTGTGCACCTGTAGAAGTTAGAGAGAGTCCTCCTGGACATACCTACTCTCCGTGATCTTCTCAGGAAGTAGAGGCGCTGATGTGCTTTCTTTAAAATTGCATCAGTGTTCTCAGAGATCTTCAGAGATGTGCACGCCCAGGAATTTGAAGCTCTTGATCCTTTCCACCATCGACCCTTTGATTTCCTTCCTCAGATATGGGGCCAAAAACTGCTCACAATACTCCAAAAGCAGTCTGCACAGTGCCTTATAAAGCCTCAGCATTGCATCCCTGTTTTTGTATTCTAGTCCTCTCAAAATAAATGCTAGCCTAAATAAGTTCCTAAATGCTAGCAAAATAAGTTCCTAAATAGAAATACTTCTATTTAGGAACTTGTATGGAAAGGGTCAAGAGATTACAAATAAACCCCTTGGTCCATCAAAGCCACTGAAATTCTTTGGTCTGGGCTGTTGATTCCTGTGAAAAATATTGTGTTTTTTCCAAATGGGAAGTGTTTTTGTATTATTGTCACCAAGGAGTTACCGAACAATCAGGTGCTTCTCCCAACAGAGGCCAAATGTGCCCCTGAAAATACAGAGAAGCAGGTCCTGGCTTCTGATCAGCTACCTGCTATTCTATTAATTCAAAGGAGTACATGTGTGGCATAAGTCAAACAAAAGCGCTCAAAGTGCAACGTACAAATTGAGAAAAGGAAACAGCTTTAAGAAAGGTTTATGCTATAGAAACCATATGCAAATATCCACTGAACATCTGTACAGTAGCAATTTATTAATAGCACATTTTGAACCTATTGAGACTTACACCATTTTCCTCCATCTTATTAAAAGCTCACCCATAATATGTATGAGGACGCAAGCAGAGTTCTACCCATCAAACACATTATGCATTCTGTTATCAATTTTTTTCTAAAGCACAAGGGTCTCGGATTTTCCCAGAAGTCTGTTAGTGTTTTAAATAGCAAGCCATGCCTGCAATACACGGACAATAAAATATATGAATTATGAACCCCAGATTGTTTCCTCTTGCACCAGGTAGTTTCAGCAACACTGCAGCATTTTCCATTGTGTTCAACCCATATTGACCTTTCTCTGAAATTACATTTCATTTTATGGCTGATTTGAGGTCATTGATATATGTCAAAAGAACCAGTGGTTCTAATGTTACCCCTAAAGACATCACTTTTCTCCAGTCCCACCAGTTGCCAGTGCTCCATGCTCAGTTATACGGGCATATGCTAGGCTCTGGTTATTTAAATAGTTCCAATAACATGAAAAACACACAGAAAGAGTGGGACCCTGGTGAATCCGAAGGTAGCACGTGAACAAGGTCCCTGGTAGGTGGAGAGGGAGCATGGGATCCGGAGCAAGTGACTGTGAACATAGCAAATATCACCCAGATAATCGGTGACTATACGCAGCTGCACTAGGCGTTTGCCTCACTCCTTCCTTTCAAAAGACCCACATGATGAACACAGGCTTCAGAGGGTGAGGCAAATGTCAAACCATTGGGATTTCTTAATGTGTAGGAAGGAACTACAGATGCTAGACCCAGCGGTATGAATATTGATTTCTCTAACTTCAAGTAACTCTTGCATTCTCTCTCTCTCCGACCCTCCCCCACCCAAGCTTCAACGCCATCTTGTTTAGGTCTCATTGTCTATAACTCGTTTTCACCTAAGCCCACAGTTAACAATGGCCTGTTCCCATTATCATCATTACTTTTTTGTATATCTTTCATTCATTTGATCTAAATATCTCTCATTTATATCTCTCGTTTCCCTTTCCCCTGACTCTCAGTCTGAAGAAGGGTCTCGACCCAAAACATCAACTATTGCTTTTCTCCAGAGATGCTGTCTGTCTTTGGGATTTCTTAATATTCGGGCAGTTGATTGTCAGACTTTTACTGTATCAGCAATGGTGACAATTAAATTGTTACCTGCAGCTGTACCACAGGCCTGTGAACACAGTACTTGGAGATAATATTTTTAAAAATCAATAAATTAAAAACCTCAATATTGATGTAAAAAGTCCTCTGTGCAACCAAGCCAGTTCATAGTTTAGTTCATTTTTTGTAGTGTTCAAAAGCCTGATGGTTGTTGGGAGGAAGCTGGTTTGTGAACCTGGAGGTCACGGTTTTCAGACTCCTATACCTTCTTCCTAGTAACCATGAAGCAACCAGATTGTTACATTAAACTGTCTGCTTCACATATCCTTTAGAAAAATAAATATGCTGATTTCACATTGTCTAACCAATTTAAGACTTCGGACCCACAACGACAGAACAGATTCTGAAATGGCCTTTCACATGCCCAGCAATTATGGACATGGATGGGTAATAATTGTTAGCTTTAGCAGTAATACCGATATTCCTGAATGAATTAAAAAACAACCATGTTGATATTTGAAAAGTGAACCATTTGAAAAAGATCTGATCCAATTGGAATAATGAATAAGAAGATATGTCACTGTTACCTCACAACAAAAGGCACTGTAAATACTCAGAACAATTAACAATGTGTTTCACAATAAACCTCTGCCTACGAACTAACATGGAATGTGATACGTTTCCTGTCTAAGTTAATAAATGAAGCTTGCAATCCACAGCAGCCAAAGCACAACTTGCAAACTGAGATAGGGAAGCAACCTTTAAAGACTTAGTGCTGTTGAAATCATAGTAAATTCCTGCTAAACATCTGTACTTATTAATAGCATATTATAAACCTATTAAAATATGCACTGTATTCCTCCATCTTGATGACTGTTTTTGTCATATTAAAAACATTCCATAACTTGTAAGCAGAATGTCAATACTCAGCAAAAAGGTTGCACAGTAAACCCTCGTTATTACAGACCTCTTTATAACGGATTTCAGTTATAACAGACTGTCTCTTTAAGGACACATGCTGCTAGTTACACTGGGAAGGCTATTGAAATTATCAAGGCATTGAAATTGACATGGCATTGATATTGACATGGCATTGATATTGACAAGGTATTGATATTGACAAGGCATTGATATTGACAAGGCATTGATATTGACGTAGCATTGAAATTGACAAGGCATTGAAATTAGCATGGCATTGAAATTGACAAGCAATCGCTTCCATCGATATTCAACTCTATTAAATAATGTAACAAACAGCCTTTAGTATTTTTAGCTTGCAGTAACAAAATATTTCAGCTGTTATAAAGAACTTTGTATGGAAAAAAACGTGTTTCACAGAGTGACTGCTCAGTGGTTGGGCATATCCCTTACTCAGTTATAGCGGACAATCGGCAATAACACCATTTCCTCCCCCCATGGTTCATCATAACGAGGCTTTACTGTACTTGGTATCCAACATTTTAACGCCTAAAATGCCTTACATTTTCCTGGAAATCTGCTTGTGCTTTTGAGACCTTGCCTTTCCTGCAATAGACTGCCAACAAAATAAATGAATCCATACAATATGTAATTTCCTCCTGCATTGTGTAGTTCCAGAAATACTGTAACATTTTCCATATCTGAGTTTGGGGTTATGTGCAAACTTTGAAATCATGTCAGTTGTTCCTAAATCCAGATCATTAATGCATATCAAAATAAGCAATGGTCCTAATGTTATCCCAGAAGACAGCATTTCCCAACAGTCTGAAAAACAAACTGCTCATTCTCACCATCTGCTCTCTGTCTCTAAGCCAACTTCACAGCCACACACCAAAAATCCGCAGAGCAGCACCTCCAGTACAACAGCTGCCTGACAGCACCAATGATCGAGACTCCACCCTGACCTCCATTGCTACCTCTCTGTGTGGTGTTTGCATGTTCCCCGTGTTACAATGCGAGTTCCTCCAGGAGCTCCAGTTTCTTTTCCCATCCCAAAGATCTGTGGGTTGGAAGGTTAATAGGCCACAGGAAGCCATCCAAAGTGCATAGATGAATGGCGATCTTGGATGGGCATGTGCTGAACATATGAACAGTCAAGACAGGATTGGTGTAAACATTACTCGATCGTTGGCACAGACTCAGTGGGCTAAGAGGCCTGTTTCTGCACTATATGACTCTGTGGCTATGAACTCTATGAAGTTAGTCCAACCAGATTACTTGTTATTACATTTATGTTGCCTTTCCTTTAGTAACCAAATCCAAGTTAATTTGGTGTCATATTATCAAATGCTTCCACTAGTAATTTTAAAGAACGCGTTTGAGCTGTAAAGAAGGCAGATGCATAGTAGGAAGGAACTGCAGATGCTGGTTTAAACTGAAGATAGGGGGCACTGTTTTAAGGTGAGAGTGCCAAGGTTTAATGTGCATGGAACATTTTTATTTCACACGGAGTGGTGGGTGTCTGGAACACTCTGCCAGGGGTGGTGGTGAAGGCAAATAGTATTGTGGCATTTAAAAAGACACATGGATATGCAGGGAATGGAAAGATATGGATCACATGCAGGCAGAGGAGATAAATTTAACTTGCCATCATCTTCGGCATGGACGTTGTGGGCTGAAGGGCCTGTTCCAGTGCTGTTCTACGGTCTATGCATTTGACTGGTGGATTGTCGCCAGTTTTTGGAACAATATAGCCACTCTCTCAACAATATAATTATTACCACTTAGGAATATAGGTTGCCTCCAGGTATCGATTGATTTGAGAGATCTAGCAGAAGACAAATTAATTCTGATTAACTTGACAGAGTTTTTTGATTAAGTGGAAAAGAGGGTGAGTGAAGGAAATGCAATTGCCGTGGCATACCTGGGTTTCCAAAAGGGATCTGATAAGGTCAAACAGAAGAGGGATGTCATAAAGTCCGACAGCAATAAGCCGGGGCATCGTGGAGAGGAATCTGCCAGAGTAACAGGAGACCGAGAGACTGGAGGGAGGTGTAGAAGGGAGATCCCCAGAGGTTGGTACTTTCTTAATATATTCTTATGATTTGGACTTTGGCGTATAGTGTCCAATGTCCTGATCTGCAGATGACACAAAACTTGGAAGGGCAGTGAACTGTGAGAACTTTAGTAAAAGACTAGAACGAGATTAAACATCCTGAAAAATATGATGTGTTACATTTTAGTGAGAGGAATGGGAAAATATATCATCAAAGACTTAGTACTAACAGGATAAAGAACTGAAAGGTATGGGATTGTTTGCTCGTAGTTCATCAGAAGTAGAAGACAGGTTTAGAAACTGGTCAAATCCTGGGCTTTTTATTAATCATTTATATTATTTATTTATATTTAATATATTTACACTGTCGAACTACAACTGGAATATTACATTCAGTTCTGCATGTTACACTTTGCAGAGAAGATCAAACTAAATAATACCATGGATGATAGCTCTTCGGGTGTGGGAATGGAGTGGAGAAACTGGGGTTCACTTTGGAACAAAGAGGTTGGGCAGCGGTCAGGAGACACAGGAGATTACAGGTGCTGGAATCTTAAGTAAAAAACAAATTGCTGGAGAACCTCAGGAGGCCAGACAGCATCTGAGGAGTGAGTGGACAGATGATATTTTGGGTCAGAACCCTTCTTCAGAGATCTGATTAAGATTGTATTAAACCATACATAGAGTATAGAGTCTTAGAGTCATATATGTCCATGCCAACCAAGATGCCCATCTGTACTAATCCCACCTGCCTGTGTTTGACATATATCCTTCTAAACCTTTCCTATCCATAAGACATAGTACACCTGCTGTGGAAAGACACAACAGATAGAGAGAAATAGTTCCCAGTGGCGGAGGAGTCAAGAGCTAGGGGAATTAGGATAAAGGTTAAATACAACCAAAGTAACAGGAGAACAAAATGTTTTGATACTGTCAGTGGTTACGATCAGGAATGTATTGTCAAGGGAAGTAGTGGGGGTATTTTTAACGGGAGCACAGAAAAGAGGCCTGAATAAGTAGATGAAGGGAAAGAACTTGTAAGGTCTCAGCAGCGGAATGGAAATACATGGATATCTCTTGCCCCAGGCTGGTTCGGACGTCAGAGTTCAAATGGCCTTGTCTTATCCTGTAACCAACTAGCTACACATTATTGGAATGCTTCTTGTTTTTTCCAGGCCTCTACACACTATTGCTCTGGCCCCAAAGCAGAAGCATCCACATCGCGGGGCTGGAAACTGGAAGTATCCCGAGCTAATTCTGCTATCACCATCATCTATTGCAACAAGTGATGGCTCCCACTGATTGTCACCGGAAGCTTGAGTCCTTTTCAAGATGGACAATGTCAGCGATGTCAACATTTGAACCATGGAAGATGGACATGAAAGAAGAAGACTATTGCTCTCCCTTGTTCCATCCTGGTTTATTTTCCCAGGCGATCACAAATTAGCACCCCAACCTACTCCCCCCCTCTGCCATTGCCTCGTCTAACCAGCAAAGAACTAACTCATGGGTGATGTTTCGGGTCAAGTCCCTTCTTGAGACTGAGAGTCAGTCTGACTCTCAGTCAGAAGAATGGTCTCAAACTGAAACATCACCCATTCCTTCTCTCCAGAGATGCGGCCTTTCCCACTGAGTTACTCCAGCATTTTGTGTCTATTTTTGGTTTAAACCAGCATCTGCAGTTCCTTCCTGTACAAATAACTATCTCACCTCACACTCAAGGCCATCCCACCATTCATTATGTTCATATCTGTGAATTTTCTTTTAAGCACTGACAATCAATTGCCTCCTCTTTATCTATTTTCATAGTCATACAGCGTGGAATCAGGCCCTTCGGCCTGTTGTAAGCTATCCCCTTAGTTAGTGAGGGCACATAGAAAGCACATATTTAACATCTTAGCAAAGAGCTCAAATGCCATAAGACGTTTATGCCGGAAGTGGCGGCGCTGGTGAACGGCTGCGGCTCGCCTGCAGTCCGTTTGTCTTTACCTTTTTGTGTTGTTTTTTTCGTTTTGTCTAGCTAAGTTTTTGGTTTTTAGGTTGTGTTTATGTGGGGGGGTGGGGGGTTGAAACGGGGCTTGCTGTCTCTCCCTTCGGGGAATGCAACTTTTTTGTCGTATCCCCCTTCTCTGCCTCCGTCTGCGCTGAGGCCTAATGGCGGAGCTGGCGACCTCGAGCCTCCGGAGGCAGCCAGTCAGGACTCACCCTGGGCTCGCTCCCATGAGGGGCAGCCCAGCTCGGGGCTGGAACGGCGCTCCCGTGAGGGGCTGTGACGCTCCCGTGAGGGCGGCCTGGCGAGGAGCTGAGACTCTCCCGTGAGGGGCTGTGGCGCTCCCGTCGGAGCGGCCCAGCCCGAGGTGGAATGGCGCTCCTGTCGGAGCCGCCCATCCGGAGGGTGGAATGGTGCTCCCGTCGGAGCGGCCCAGCTCGAGGGAGATACGGCGCTCCCGCTGGAGCGGCCCAGCCCGAGGTGGAATGGCGCTCCCGTCGGAGCGGCCCAGCCCGAGGTGGAATGGCGCTCCCGTCGGAGCGGCCCAGCTCGAGGGAGGAACGGCACTCACGTGAGGGCGATCCGGCTCGGGGCTGGAACGGTGCTCCGGTGGCTGGGACGGCGTTCTGGCGGCTATGACCCGAGTCCTGGGTTCAGCCGCGGGCCAGCGGCTGCGTACGCTGGACTGGAGGGCGGCAGCTTCGACCACCCCGGGCCGCGGTGTTTGAGCCGGCCCGTTTGCGGGGTTCGGTGAGCCGCGGGACTGTTTGTGCCATCGCCCGGTGGGGAATCGCCTCAGCGCAGAGGGAGAAGAGGAGGGAAGAGACTGCAGCCCTAAGATTTTTGCCTCCACCACAGTGAGGAGGTGCTTGGAAGATACACTGTGGTGGATGTTAATTTGTGTTTAGTGTTGTTTATTATTGTATGATTGTATGTATGACTGCAGACACGAAATTTCGTTCAGACCGTAAGGTCTGAATGACAATAAAGGAATTCAATTCAATTCAATTCAATTCAATTCAAGACCTTTATTGGTCCTCATTGCCTTTATCTCCCCTTTGAGATCTCTTTGTTGCATGTACACTTGGATCTCAGATTCTCTTTTTATGTTACCCTCTGATTTATTCTCAAAGGTTCGCTTTGCCCTTTTAATTTCCTTGTTCTCTCCAATAATTTTTGTATTCAGATTAGCCATAAACCCCACACGCTTCAAAAGACCGCTGCTTTTTCTGGTACATTTAATTTCTAAATCTTTAATTAAGTAACCAGCTACAATTCCGAATGGCAGTTCTTTCATTCTCGGGTAAATGTGTCCAGTCTTAATCTAAATCATCCCCTCTCAGGCCATTTACTGTTTCACTTAGCTCTCTGTAATTCCAAATAATTCAGGCCATTGAACATTGGAAGTTTAGGCATTTGCACAATAGTTACGCTCTTTTCTTTTCCCCTGACTATCCTAAACCAATGATTGTTGTCTTTTGTCTGGTCTCATTTTGAACAGTCTTATTTTGTTTCCCTGAAATAGATCCAGCATTCCTTCCTTCATCCTCCTGTTCGAAACATTCTGATCAAAATTATCCACAAATATAGTTCCAAATGTCTACGGCACTGTTATTTTCCCAATCTACATTAGGGTACCGAATGAAAATGTTTAACAAAATTATAATGCTGTAAGTTTGAAACGATTTCAGAAAATACTCAACGGGTCAGGAAGCAGCTAAGGAAAGAGAAACTTTTCAAGTAAAAAAACATTCAGCTAAGGGCAGCACAGTGGCACAGCAGTAGAGGTGCTGCCTTCCAGCACCAGAGACCCGGGTTCAATCCTGGCTACAGGGACTCTCTGTGCGGAGTTTGTACGTTTTCCCTGTGACTGCGTGGGTTTCCTTCAGGCGCTCAGGTTTAATTCCACACTTGCTGGAATTGTAGGTTAATTGATTTCTGTAAAATTGTAAATTGTCCCTAGTGTGTAGGATAGTGCGAGTGGATGAGATAATCGCTTGTCGGGGCGGATTTGGTGAGGTGAAGAGCCTGTTCCCGCGCTGTATCTCTAAAGTATAAACTAAACATTAAAAGACCTTCAGTCTGAAATGTTAACTCTGTTTCTCCATCCATTGGTGCTGCCTGACCTGTTGTGTGTTTTCTGTGTGGTCTGATTTTATTACAGGATTATCGAGGTCCACTGTGAATTCCTGTACATTTCCACAACTTGTCAGCAAAGTTGTTCTCCTTCTCACACTCCAGCTGTCTACAACAGCACACAGCAAGTGCACAACAGTTCCCCTTTTGTTACTCAATTCTAGGCAAATATATTCTGCCTTTGAGGCCTTAATCAAATAACCAATTTCCAGAATTATAAAAATATTTTTGACCAACTCAACAATTCTAACCCCTACTTTTCTCCTTCCCTCTCTTTCCTAAATGCATTATGGTGAGGAATATAATCATTACTTATTTAAGAAAAAATTCATTTTTTGACATAATGTGTCAGTGTGTCTGCAATGCTGCTGCAAGCAAGACTTTCATTGTACCTGCAGCTCACTGTACTTGTGCATATGTCAATACATTCGGCTTGCCTTGACTATGTCATGATCCAACATGGCTATGTGCAACTCATTCTTCTGGTTTTCTGCATTCGTATTAAATCCTTATCATAGCTGTTCTCAATTGCCCTACCAACATTGTCCAAGCTCAATGCCCCTCCAATACATTCTCCCACCCTACTCTATCCCACACATCTCCTTTCCCCATTCAAGCCACATCAGATTGATGAATGTGTGAAAGATTGAGAAACTAAGAGTTCCGGGGAAAGCCTCCTGAGGAAAGAGTTTTAGAGTCCGTTGCTTCCGGGGAAGTACTGCTGGATGTCCATGCATTTCCTATGATTCCAGTTGTTCCTCAAGCTAAGAAACTCAAGGCTTGAGTGTCAGCAACGGACACTATAAGCACTAGATCTCAGCTTTCCCATTATCTTGCCTTCCCCTATATATTTTACTTCATCTATATATTTATTATTTATGTGGTATGTTTTATTTAATGTATTTTAAACCTCTTTCATATATGTTTTTTCCAGTTATTTAATTTATTTTTTAAATATTATTTCTCATTACATTTGATATGTCTTTACTTGCTGGGTTATGTGTTTGCAACATGGTTTAACATACTAAGCACCTCCTTCCACCTCTGCATATACTTCCCACTCTCACCAAATGTTTGCTTTCATTTTACTCAGGAAGCGAATCGACTTGGCATTCACCATGATTTAGCGCCTTGGGTCAAAACTCTGGGGTAAGATGTGTGGAGTTAAAGCTTTAATATGGAGCATAAGGTTGACATCTGGATCACTGGCTCCAATAAGTATGAACGATATTGAAGACGGCATTGAATAAATAAGTGACTTGAATACATTTTTAAAAGTTGAGCTTCTTAAGAAACCCATTGTGCAACAATACTCTGACAGTAAATGCAAATAATTGGGCGTCAAATTCAAGGAAATTAACAGAGTGTTTAAATGGGCATAATGTTTCCAAATAAAGTTGCGTTAATTTTCTTCCATTAATGCTAAACTGCAAATATTAACAAAGCAATGGTGGTTTTAGAAACTTAATTTGTGAATAATCAATAACAAGCAAGTAACACCAAAAAATATTGAGATGACACAAGGGGGCTTGATGGTCTAAACATTGAGATGTTTTCATTAACACAAGAACAAGGGGACATAGATACAAGATAAGGTGATGATCATTTAAAGGTGAGGTGCACAGAAATGTATTTTCGTAGTGGGTGATCTGTAGAATTATCTGCCTCAAAGGTTTGTACCCATCAGAACATTATAAGTATTTAAGGCGGAAATAAATATTTCAAAGATTAAGGAATTGAGCGCTAAGGGGAACTGTCACAAAAAAGGAGTTAAGGCCTGGGCTTAATTAGCTATGATCATATTGAGTGGTGGGACAGGCTGGAGGTCATGTCCCACTTCTAGTCCCAATTCCTTCTCCCTCTGTTCTTGTGTTCACTGTCCTCTGGGATTGCTGGCATACCTTAGGTGAGACGTTACTTTTAGTTTAAGAGGTACAGCATGGAAACAGGCCCTTTGACCTACCGAGTTCATGCTGACCACCGATCACCCGCTTACACTAGTGCTACTTTATCCCACGTTCAAAACAATAGGGGAAATTTACGGAGGCCAATTAAGTTACAAACCCACAGGTCGTTGAGTAGTGGAAGGAAATCAGAGCACCCGGGGAAAACCTACATGGTCACAGGACGAAAGTGCGCGCTCCACACAGACAATGCCAGTGGTCAAGATCGAATGAGGGTCTCTGATGCTGTGAGGTAGCACCAACGAGGATTATTGTGGGGGAAAGGGAAGAAAACACCCACCTCCATTTTATATTGCGATACTTTGTGTAAGTGTTCCCATTCTACCATGTTGCAAGTCCAATAATTGTCCATATACCTGCACTAATACCATACTCCCACCATGTTTGTTTCATCAAATAATGGACATTTCTGCAGTAGAGGTGGACCACGTGACTCATTGCGCCAAGGGTCCTGACCCAAAATGTCACCCATCCTTTTTCTCCAGAGATGCTGCCTGACCCGCTGAGTTACTCCAGCACTTTGTATCTATCATTGTGAATACACTGGCCACAAATGGACTTTGAATTATCTTACATATCCGTAATGAAAGACCTTTTTGGTGTCATGGACACAAGTTGTTACAAGCTACTGGTCAGAAAGTGATGAATGGTTTATTTGTAATACAACAGTACTGATAAGAAGCTTGAGTTGCATTCTCAGCCATGCTTTGCAGGGAGTTCTAGAATCCCCCCACATGTCGGGTGAAATTAATTCATCTCAACAAACCCCTGGACCCTTCAGCCAATTAACTTAAACCAATGTCTCAAGTTACTGACCACAGCATTAAAGGAAATTACTCTTTTCTTTCTAGGAATTTTAAGACTGCCTCTCATATCCCCATGTGATATCTCAGAGGCCCACAGTCTCAAACGCAATCTACTACATTCCATCTTGTTCCCATCTCAACATGGGGACTGAATCTTGCAACACACTCTGACCTGGCCAGCACTTCACAAGTTCACAAGTTATGGGAGTTATCGGCCCATTGAGTCAAGAATAAGGAGTAAGCCATTTAAAACGGAGGCGAGGAAACACTTTTTTTCACAGAGAGTGGTGAGTCTGTGGAATTCTCTGCCTCAGAGGGTGGTGGAGGCAGGTTCTCTGGATGCTTTCAAGGGAGAGCTAGATAGGGCTCTTAAAAATAGCGGGGTCAGGGGATATGGGGAGAAGGCAGGAACGGGGTACTGATTGGGGATGATCAGCCATGATCACATTGAATGGCGGTGCTGGCTCGAAGGGCCAAATGGCCTACTCCTGCACCTATTGTCTATTGTGTCCACCCCCCCCCCCCCCCCCATTCAATCATGGCTGGTCTCTGCCTCCTAACCCCATTTTCATGCCTTCTCCCCATAACCCTCGACAACAGTTCTAAACAAGAATTTGTCTATCTCTGCCTTAAAAATATCCACTGACTTAGCCTCCACAGCCCTATGTGGCAATGAGTTCCACAGATTAACTACCCTCTGACTAAAGATGTTCCTCCTCACCTCATTTCTAAAAGAGCGCCCTTTAATTCTGAGGCTATGACCTCTGGTCCAAGACTCTCCCACCAGTGGAAACATCCTTTCCACATCCACTCTACCTCTGTCTTTCATTGCATTGCCTTTCACCTGCAAGCAATACGCCCATTTCGAAGAATATGTGCACCTCACTGGAGCATTCATCAACATCTCTAATATGGGTCGCACTTAACGCCAGCCCGTTGATCAGTCAACCATCAACGATGAACTTTACAATGATTATCAAATCCAACCAATGTTGACTAAACGGAAACGATTTAGGTGGAGGCAAGTAACTGATCTGGGAGGTCCAAGTGGAGAGCACTTGGAGTGGGGGGGGGGGGGGGGGGCGATGGTCTGAAATAAGGGGGCAGGAGGGTCTGTAAAGTGAGATACTCACGGACACCCTCGATCTTGTCCGCCGTCCTATTCCAGGAGAGTTGCTGAGTCTCCATGATCACCTGCAAGGTTCTCCTCTCGGGCTGGGACTTCCTCAGGCTGAACACGGTCATAACGGCACCCAGCTCCAAGGTCCGCTTCAGCAGGCTCATCTCCTGCTCCGACATAGCATCCAGCCCGTCCCTGTTCCAAGACATTGTTCCCTTCCCTCTCTCTCTCACTCACTCTATCTGTACAGCCTGGGATCTCTTCAAGCCCAGCTCCTTCCGACACTGAAATGAAACCAGCTTCGCCGCCTGTCTCCCAGCCGCTGCCGCCTCTCCCGTGCACGGCGAGGTTACAGATTAACTTGCATCGAACACCATTATCTGGAAACTTTGTGCGGGGGGACAGGGGGGGGGAGAAGCACCTTTCTTCTCACTTTGCACACACACAGAGGGCCGTCCGGAGAAAGGCATTCATGGCTGCAACGCATTCATCTTGCATGTTCCGCTATTTAGCTGCATGAGGAAGTTGGCCGAAATGCTTTACTTTTTTTTTAAATCTAGATCCGGAAGCGGCGTTGATGCGATCTATGCAAAACCAACAAGTTGTCGAAAGGTATGTTGCATTTGCAGAGTGCATCGATTCCGCTGACGCCTCACGGGCTCCATCTGCTGCCCATCGCATTGAATTAGTTCATAAAGAACTGGAGTAACTCGGCGGCTCAGGCAGCATCTTTGGAGAACATGGATAGCTCTCTTTTCGGGGTTGGGACCTTTCTTCTGATTGATTGTAGAAGCGAAGAGAAAGTTGGAGGGAAGTCTTGGACAGGAAAAAGCCTGGCAAGTGGAGATACAAGGGACTGCAGATGCTGGTTTACAAAAAAAGGACACAAAATACTGGAGCAACTCAGCAGGTCAATCAGAGAACATAGTTAGGTGATGTTTCGGTTCAGGTCTGAACAGACCTGAAACGTCACCTCTCCATGTCCTCCAGAGGTGCTGTTTGACCTGCTGAGCTACTCCAGCATTTTAAGTGATAGGTGGATACAGGTGTTTAGTTTAGTTTGGAGGAACAGCGCGGAAACAGGCCCTTCGGTCCACCGAGTCCGCTCTGACCAGCGATCCCTGCACACTAACACTATCTAAACACACTAAGGACAATTTACATTTATACCAGGCCAATTAACTTACAAACCTTCACGTCTTTGGAGTGTGGGAGGAAACCGAAGATCTTGGAGAAAAGCCAGGCAGGTCATGGAGAGAACGTACTGTATAAGCTCCGTACAGACACGTTACCCAAAGTCAGGATCAAACCCGGGACCCGGGGTGGTAGATAAGTGCACAAAGGCCAGCGATGAAAAGAAGACAAAAAGCTGTAAGATGAAGAAAGGAGTAAATTGTGCAGCAGAGGGAGGGATATTTGTGGAATGGGAATGGGAAAAGCGGGTGGGATAGTGGGAGAAATTAGTGTCCATCCAAGTAGAGCATAGGGAAAAGAAGGGGTAAAAGAATGGCTGGGGGATGATTTGGGTCAAGAGCTAAAATTGAAGAATTCAGTGTATCATACCATTGGGTTGTAAGTTACCCAAGAAAATATGAGAGGTGTTCCTTTAATTTGTATGTGCCCTTACAGTGGCAGTAGAGCAGGACCAAGACTCCTTCATTGAGGCATACAGGTGGATGGCCCCTGAAGCCTGACCCACTGAGTTGCTCCAGCATCAGCAATTGCATTTTGTAAACCAGATCCTCGTGGCTGCGTTCAATTAGGTGCTAGAGACTTATGTCTTTCCCCTATAATTCAGTCCCTCAAGTTCCGGCAACGTCCTCGTAAATCATTTCTCCTCTCTTTCGAGCTTCTCTGTTGCTTTTTACACTAATATTTTAAATTTGCTCTGAAGAAAATTGGACTTTTTTGCCTTCCATCACAGAGGAATGTGGGGAATCCGCACATGTTAATTTTTATGTAGTTTTGTGTCTTGTTGCATTTTCGTTATCATATGGCTGTATGGTAATTCGCATATCACTGTACCTTAATTGGTACGTGACAATAAAAGACCTTTGAAACCTTTGAACCTTTGACTCCCTCGTTCTTTTTCTCTTCCTCTTTCTGCAATAAAAATACGATGACATTTCCTTTCATATGAAGTTATATCTCATCCTGTTGCGAACTGAACAGCTGTAAGTATTGTTAGGAAAATATGCCTGTGTGTGCCCGCATGCTGCTTGGATTTACGTCTCCATACATTGCCTCAGTTATATTGTTGTTAGAACTGGTGGAGAATGGATTGAACAATCAAATAATTTGTGATCAAGATTTCTTCGTAGGTTTTGGGAAGATAGCTACGTAGAACATGGAACAGAAATTCACAAAAAAAGGTCCTTTGCCCCACAACGCCTGTGCCAAACATGATGCCAAGACCACATTTCATTTGCCTGCATATAATCCACATCTCTCCATCCTCTATATATACATATGCCAAACCAAAAGTCTCCTAAGTGCCACTATCATATCTACCTCAATCACCACCTACGGCAACACATTCCAAGCACTTACCACCCTCCGTATAAAAAAATTTCCCCACACATCTCCTTTAAATTTTGCCCCACTCCCCTTAAAGCAATGCACTCCGCTATTTGAATGTTTCCATTCTGGGAAAAGGGTTCTGACTGTCTACCCTATTTATGCCTCTCATAATTTTCTATACGTGGGTGCTTATGTCACTGATTGAGATAGGATTAACAGTCATCACCTCACTTTCATTTCCTTTCACCCCACGAGGATCTGGCCCGTCTTTGAAAGTTCATAACCTACTTCAAAAAGAAAAAAAGTACTGACCCGATCACATGGTGTCTGTGGAATGAGAAGCACACAGTTAATATTTCAACGAGAGGACTTTTTGTAAGTTCTCATATCTTAAGGTCATAAGTGATAAGATCAGAATAAGGCCATTCAGCCCATCAAGTCTACTCTGCCATTCCATCATGGCTGATCGATCTCTCCTAAATCCATTCTACTGCCTACTCCCCATAACCTCTGACACCTGTACTAATCTAGAATCTATCTTTCAATGCCTTAAAAATATCCATTGACTTGGCCTCCACAGCTTTCTGCGGCAAATAATTCCACAGATTCACCACCCTCTGACTAATGGAATTCCTCCTCATCACCTTCTTAAAGGAATTCATTGATCAATCCTCATTGATTATGTTGGTATTTGGCATTTCATTTCAAAAGTCTGAACTATACCTGCAAGAACTGAAGACAATAACACAAACTCAATAGTGCTAGCCATTCAAATAGCTCTGCTGCCTGCGACGATGGGGCCACGGCGGTGGTGAGGCTTCACGGCGGCAGCAATGGTCGACCCGTGGTCGATGAGAACGTGGAGAACCACCGTGAGGGGGGAGGGGAAGAACTATGGAGGACCCGGCATGGGGGGGAGGTGGGGGGAGAACAATGGACAATAGGGAGGGGGGGGGTGTCAAAGGACAATGGAGACCCAGCATGGGGGACGGGTTGGGGGGGGGGGGGGGAACAAAAGGAGGAGCCAGCGTGTTCTGTAACTTTGTCAGTGCCTAGGTGGCTGCATACATTGGGTATGCATTGGGTATACAAATTTCACTGTGCCTAGTCACATATGACAATAAAGTATTCCTACTCCTATTCCTAGCCAAACCACTGGTTGATTTGCCCAGTATTATATGAGGGAAGTACATTAGAATCTTTTTTTGAAGTGTAACATCTCCAATGATTTTGAAACCTTTGACCTATAATCATTCAAAGTGGAAACAAAACATTCAGGATGGTATTGAGATCCTCAGGACTTGAAGCCATGCATTAAGATCTCACCGATGTCCTGTGTAGGTGGCAGAGGGATCACTTGCCACAATAAAACACAGTGTTGGAGGAACTCTGGAGGTCAGACTCGTGCCTGAAAGAGGGCCTGGACCTGGCCATTCCTCCCAAGATGGTAAAGAAGGGTCTCGACCCGAAACATCACCCAGTCTTTCTCTCCAGAGATGCTGCCTGTCCCGCTGGGTAACTCCAGCATTTTGTGTCTACCCTCGAAGATGGTGCCAGACCTGCTGAATTCTTCCAGCACTTAGTGTTTTGCTCAAGATTTCCTGCGTCTGGGAGTTCCTTGTGTCTCCAGTCACTTGTCCCGACCGCCACCACCTACCCCATCTGTGGACCAGACTTCAGCTCCCACTTCAGCCTCCGTGGACAGCAATAAATGCACCAAAGAGGAGTGGAAGTAACTCATCCTTGGTCCCAAGGGACGGTTGAAGAAGAAGATATGAAATAGTAACAATAAATTTTAATTCAAAGCTAAATGTAAATTCAGTCCTTTGATGATAATATTGGGAGGGAATGGGATGATCAGGAATGGAAATGGTTAATTAGGGACGTTTGCAGGAGCGCATTGTAGTGGAAGAAATTTGGTGCGATTTTATTGTTTGGTCACACTGTGCATTGTTTTATGTGAAATACTGTCAAAAATTATGACTTCATTTAAAGACAATGAAAAATATACGAGGTCTGAAGAGAGGCCTTGACCCGAAATGTCACCCATTCCTTCTCTCCAGAGATGCTGCCTGTCCCGCTGAGTTACTCCAGTATTTTGTGTCTACCTTAAAAATTATACGTATAGATTCTACTTGCCAGCACTAAACAACTGGAGTCCCATTCAAGTTAATTGAACCGAATATCAAGTTAGTGTAATCCTCCCCCCCCCCCCCTTTGCAATCACATACTCAAGGGCATCCACTTGGCATTTGTGCTCTAAAATGTATTTCTACCATAATCGTTTAAGCCACAATAGATATTTATTCTGAATGTTCCTGACAGCTGTGAATTGCTGGCACTTGTTGCTGACTTGTGTGGTTAGTCAAAACAACAATTGCTGTTACCCTGTATCAGTTACTGAAGTAAGCCTGGTCCATTCTAGGTGGCGATGAGCAGGGCAGATTTGGTTTCATTCAGAAATAACAGCGTGGAAACAGGCCTTTCTGCCCACCAAGTCCAGGGCGACCATCAATTACCCAGACACTAGTTCTATGTTGTCCCACTTTCACATCATACACACTCGGGGCAATTTACAGAAGCCAATGTACCGACAAACTTGCACGTCTTTGGAACGTGGGAGGAAACCGGATAAAACCCACGCCGTCACTGGGAGAACGTGCAAACTCCACACAGACGGCATCCATAGTCAGGATTGAACCTGGGACTCTGACTCTGTGAGGCAGCAGCTCTACTGCTGTGTCACTGTACCACCATTGTTGAGACCATGCTGGTTGGGTGAGGTGATTTGCAAAACAAGCCTAATCATGAACCTGCTGAAACTATTGGCAGCTGCCCAACTAAAGCCCTTCGCTTAGTTGACTGTCAAGCCTGTCAAAACGTTAAATGTTTTTGAAATTCGCATTGAAAGTTGTTCAATGGCACATTTTATTAACTTTTAAAAGTAACAACTAGAATTCTTAAAATTAGTTAAGAAATATTAAAATGGTATAAACCAAATAAGCAATTAAACACACATAAGTTACCTCATGTGCTCTTTGGCCCTTGCAGGAATTCTGATCCATTCAACATTTTCTTGGTACTGGGTGTAAACTGACATGTCTTTTGAGACATCCCCCAAAATTTGTTCTGAGATTCATCGTGATTCTCCATGTTCCACAGTTGGATTCCTGAAGTGGTTAAATATGGAAGCAAATTGATGAAAGAGCTATTGTCTATTATCTACAAGAGACAATAGACAATAGGTGCAGGAGTAGGCCATTTGGCCCTTCGAGCCAGTACCGCCATTCATATAACCATATAACCATATAACAATTACAGCACGGAAACAGGCCATCTCGACCCTTCTAGTCCATGCCGAACACATAATCTCCCCTAGTCCCATATACCTGCGCTCAGACCATAACCCTCCATTCCTTTCCCATCCATATAACTATCCAATTTATTTTTAAATGATAAAAACGAACCTGCCTCCACCACCTTCACTGGAAGCTCATTCCACACAGCCACCACTCTCTGAGTAAAGCAGTTCCCCCTCATGTTACCCCTAAACTTCAGTCCCTTAATTCTCAAGTCATGTCCCCTTGTTTGAATCTTCCCTACTCTCAGTGGGAAAAGCTTTTCCACGTTCAATGTGATCATGGCTGATCATCCACAATCAGTACCCCGTTCCTGCCTTCTCTCCATATCCCCTGACTCCGCTATTTTTAAGAGCCCTATCTAGCTCTCTCATGAAAGCATCCAGAGAATCTGCCTCCACCGCACTCTGAGGAAGAGGAATACTCAGCAGAACAGGCAGGAACAAAGCATAGTTATGGGCCTGTTCCATTAAGGCGACTACAGGTTACTGCCGCACAATTTTCAACATGTTGAAACATTTTCGGCGAAAGTGGCGACAATTTCTGTTGTCGTAGGTTGACGTAGGTGTTGTCATAGGTTGTCGTAGGTGCTTTGTACGTTGTCGCCAGGTGTCGTCGGTGAATTCCATTAAAACTAGTCCCTGGCAGTCGCCTAAAGAGTCGCCTAAGTGGAACAGGCCCGTAATGCCCCTGTCCCACTTAGGAAACCTGAACGGAAACCTCTGGAGACTTTGCGCCCCACCCAAGGTTTCCGTGCGGTTCCCGGAGGTTCCCGGAGGTTTTTGTCAGTCTCCCTATCTGTTTCCACCACCTGCAACCTCCGGCAACCACCTGCAACCTCCGGGAACCGCACGGAAACCTTGGGTGGGGCGCAAAGTCTCCAGAGGTTTCGGTCCAGGTTTCCTAAGTGGGACAGGGGCATTACTATTCCAGGTCAGTGAACTTGTTTGGGGTCGGGATGTGCTTTTGAACAACATGACCTAATATCTATCAGAAAAGGAGTCAAAGTTCTGGGGTGAGCATTTCTTCAGGGAGCATTTCTGGAGAACATGAATTGCTTATAAATGTTCACCGGAGATGCTGCCTGACCCACTGAGTTATTCCAGCACCTTGTGTCTTTTTATATAAACCAGCATCTACAGTTCTTTGTTTCTAATTTCTATCAGTATTGCTCTAAAACGGTGTCACTTGACATCATTACATGCACAGCATAACGTTGACTTTTCAGTCCAATTTCCAAGTGGTGCAAATGGACTGGCGCCCATTCTTAAGTTCAAGTTCAAGTGAATTTATTGTCATGTGTCCCTGATAGGACAATGAAATTCTTGCTTTGCTTAGCAGAACATAGTAGGCATTTACTACAAAACAGATCAGTGTGTCCATATACCGCAATATAAATATATACACACATACACAAATAAACTGATAAAGTGCAAATAGCAGCTAATGGGCCACCAATAATCAGAGTTTTATCCGAGCAAGGTTTAATAGCCTGATGGCTGTGGGGAAGTAGCTATTCCTGAACCTGGTTGTTGCAGTCTTCAGGCTCCTGTACCTTCTACCTTCTTACCATGTTAAACTCCAGGAAACTAATTTCATATGTGCAGTGCTGAAGAAAGAATCATCAAGTAATAATTGTTTGAAAATGCTGGTAACCCTCAAGAGATCTGGCTGCATCTGTGAAGAAATTATTATAGGTTTTTGATCAAAAACCATAATTTCTGTTTCTATTTCCACAGAATGTTGCTGACCTGCTGAGTTCTCCTAGTAATTTCTGTTTGCATTTCAGATTTTCAGCACCTGCAAATTTTTGATTATCAATTAGTTTTCTCTTCTGGTTCCTTTTCTGGCAGAGAGTATTCCTTCCACATTTCTCTGAAAAACCAGCTTGAGGTTTTGTGTTTTCCACTGAATTCAAAGGTTGGCTGAAAAAGAAAGATCTTGCAGAAATAACATCCCTTGGTAAGAATGTTTTCCAGCAACAGCACGTTGCAACTTCCTATTGTAAGTCATCTTCTCCTTTCAGTTGTTGTGACGCTGTTCAGACATTTCCTGTCATCATCTGTATCCTACTTGCTCTCAGTTTGCAGGGGGGAGTTTGGATGTACAGAAGGTGCAACAACAAAATAATCGTAAGACTGTGGAAACCAAATGTTCTGCTGAGCACGCACTCAATCCACCTTCTGTATCCATGATTTCTTGCATCTGTTTAAAAAATGTAAACCTTTGAAGGCTTTCAAGGGTGCTCTAAAATAACACCTTTGTGTGCAAGCCACCATAAGGCACAGATTAACAGGTTTAAATGAGAATGTATCTTAAAGAAATATATAAAACTCTTAAGGGATTGGACAGGCTAGATACAGGAAAAAATGTTCCCCATGTTGGGAGAGTCCAGAACCAAGGGTCACAGTTTAATAATAAGGGGTAGGTCATTTGGGACTGAGATGAGGAAAAAAATTTTTACCCAGAGAGTTGTGAATCTGTGGAATTCTCTGCCACAGAAGGCAGTGGAGGCCAGTTCACTGGATGTTTTCAAGAGAGAGTTAGATTTTGTTCTTAGGGCTAAAGGAATCAAGGGATATGTAGAAAAAGCCAGAACGGGGTACTGATTGTGGATGATCGGCCATGATTATATTGAATGGCGGCGGTGGCTAGAAGGGCCGAATGGCCTACTCCTGCAGCTATTTTCTATGTTTCTATGTAAAAATTATTTTTATTTTTATTTGCTACCCAACTGATTAATGAGCCCCAATATAGCTGGAAAATCTTTTTTTTTTTAATGTATTTGGTAATCTAAAATCCAGTTGAACAGTGATGATAGACTGACTTTTGATTTGAAAAAAAACCGTGAAAATGGTTTCAAATTTATCTATACATTTTTAAAGCAGAAGTTTTAAATGCTGACAAACTTTATAGGTTCGAAGTGGGAAATACCTACTTTCCCCCAGAGATATAATTCTCTTAATTTGTTAAGTTAAAGTAACAAATTTTCTGGTTTCAGTCTAATGGCTCTAAAATCACCCTATTTAAATAAATGCTCGTTCCCCTAATCTTCCATTGAAATCATTTGCATAAAATCAAACAAAAAGCTACAATGAACGTTCGTCAGCAATTTTAAACTTCTGCTTTAAAACTATATGGATAATTTAAACACAATTGAGTACAAGTTCACAAGTATTTTTAATCAACCCATCCCCACTGAGCAACCTGATTTTAGATTACCAAGTTCATTAAAAAATATATAAACACCTTCTAGTTATATAGGGGATCATTAATCCATTTTGTAGCAAATTAAAATGAAAGTCATTATAAAATCTATTAATCTGTCCATTTTGGTGCCTTTGCACCCAGTACAAGCAATATTTTAGAACTGCCTTAAAATGGTTGCTTTTTATTTGTTGCAAGAAATCACAGCAACTCAGGCTGAATTGAAAACAGAAAGCATAAAAAATGTTAATGAATGTATTTTGCTCATTTTGATTCAGTTATGCTGGAAAATAAACAAGTCAATGATACCAGCCTGCCATGGACTAAAGGGACATGTTTTTCTACAATATCATTTCCAGCAGATACAATTATGCACCTACTGGAAATTCCCTTTGATCTCCACCAATGCAGAAGGAAACCAAGTTACAATATTGCTCTGCCATAGAGACTAGAGCTAGAATTCAGCCTGGCTTGGCCTGGCCTATGCCCCTCATCCTGAATATCATCATTTTAAGCACCAACATGCACCAATCAGCAACAAAGACATCGTCCACAAAACCTCAAATAACTGCTGGAGATTGCTCTGGTATTTTTACATAGGCAATACATTCTAATATAAATCTCATTCTAGGTCATAATTTGAAACTTGAAGAGAATTGTGAGATAACTTTGAGTGCATTCATATCATCAGTCATCATCAAATCAATTCTGGAGGTCTGTAAATAGACACAAAGTGCTGGAGTAACTCAGACCCAGGCCTCCTCCATTGTCAGAGCGAGGCTAGACTCAAATTGGAGGAACAGTATCTCATATTTCACTTGGGCAGCTTACAACCCAGTGGTATGAATATGATTTCTCTAACTTCAAGTAACCCCTGCATTCCCTTTCTCTCTGTCCGTTCCCTCACTCAAGTCACACCAGCTTCTCATTCTCACCTAGCAAACAGCTAACAATGGCCTGTTTCGGATATCATCATAACTTTTTTGAATATCTTTTATTCATTTGTTCTATATATCTCTACATCACCATCTATATCTCTCATGTCCCTTTCCCCTGAAGAAGTGGCTCAACCTGAGTCTGAAGAGGGGTTTTGACCTGAAACATCACCCATTCCTTCTCTCCCGAGATACCGCTTGTCCCGTGAGTTATTCCAGCAGTTTATGTCTATCTTCGGTTTAAACCAGCATCTTCAGTTCCTTCCTACACATTTTGTCTGAAGGTCTGTAATGATGTTTGAATGACGTCTAGTTCCATTGGTGCTGCTTCTCACTGAGGGGCAAGGATGTTTGCCCACTAAGCTGCCAGGAAGACAGTATCCCGTCTGCAGTACATGGTGGACCTGTGCTGATGATACAGTCTCTGCTTTGTTCACCGTCCAAGCCTGTGTTTCGGCTAATCCGTATGCTATCCGTAGTGACAAGCATTCAAATAGTAAAATTTAACAAAAAGATTTTGGTAAAGCAGGTTTACACAAGTTTTCCTGATAACAATTTTGCCTTCATTATTTCATACAGATTGTATGTATCATGCAAGACCAGAAAATGCTGTAAATTCTCAGAAAGTCACACACCCTTTGTGGAGAGAGAAACAGATTTGATACTATGGTTAAAAAACATAGAAACATAGAAAGTAGGTGCGAGAGTAGACCACCAGGTCCGTCGAGCCCGCACCGCCATTCGCTCATGGCTGAACACTAAACAGACACGCTTACCCACAAACAGTAGACACAAGACACAGAACACAAGACACTACCCTCCCCTTTATACCGCTATCACCCCTCTCCACCCCAAGAACCTCGTGATCTCCTGGGGGAGGCAAAAAACCGGATAAAAACCCAGGTCCAATTCGGGAAAGAAATCCGGGAAATTCCTCTCCGACCCCAATCCAGGCGATCGACACTTGTCCATGGTTGTAGAAACAAGGAACTGCAGATGCCGTTAATTGACAAAAGAACACAAAATGATGGAGTAACTCATAGAAACATAGAAAATAGGTGCAGGAGTAGGCCATTCGGCCCTTTGAGCCTGCACTGCCATTCAATATGATCATGGCTGATCATCCAACTCAGTATCCTGTACCTGCCTTTTCTCCATACCCCCTGATCCCTTTAGCCACAAGGGCCACATCTAACTCCCACTTAAATATAGCCAATGAACTGGCCTCAACTACCTTCTGTGGCAGAGAATTCCACAGATTCACCACTCTCTGTGTAAAAAATGATGTTCTCACGGGTAGGTGATGTTTTGAGTTGAGATCTTCTGAAGAAGATTCTCCACCCAAAACGTCACCTTCCATGTTCTCCAGAGATGCTGGCTGACCTGCTGAGTTACTCCAGCACTTTGTGTCCTTTTTGTGATACTACATTGAATATTTCTCTCTTCACAATACCTGCTGTGGATTTCCAGCATTTCCTGCTTTTATTTGAAATACAGAGCATTTGTCATTTTTATTTGTTAATGTGAATTTCATTAACACAGATATCTGCGACATCGTACAGAGGAATTGAAAGGACAAGGTTTAGATTTCAGATGAATCTTCTTGATTGAAATGAAGGATATGACGATATTGTATCTCTTGTGATTGCTGCAACACTGAGCTGATTACACTTGGAAAGAAATGTCACTTCTTGGGCTAGAGGAGAAGACTGTAACTGTTGTACTAACGCTACTGGCTAAGTATGCTGGCTAAAAATCCATGTACTTAAATAAAACTGTTACAAGTGCTCAAAAGATTGGGTAGCATCTGTAGAGAGAGAAAGCGAACTGTCACGACGTCAGAATTCAATTTACCTTTCAACACTCAGATGGTGCTGGAAATGTTCTAATATCAGGCAATTAACTTATGATAGGAGATGGTGCAGTGATTTGCAACGTAGCACAATTACTCTCCTCAATGCCTTGCAATAATATTGCAGCTCTGTACACTCAGACTTTGTGGAGAATCTAATTACTGCTGAAATGACAGGTAAGTCCAGGTTTATACAACCCAACCAAGATTCATACTGTGATAGTAAACATAGAAACATAGAAAATAGGTGCAGGAGTAGGCCATTCGGCCCTTCGAGCCTGCACCGCCATTCAATATGATCATGGCTGATCATCCAACTCAGTATCCTGTACCTGCCTTCTCTCCATACCCCCTGATCCCTTTAGCCACAATAAATAATAAATAGGTACAGAATAATAGAGGGTGGCGTGGTCGCGCAGCGGTAGAGTTGCCTTACAGCGCCAGAGACCATGTTCGATCTTTACGATGGGTGCTGTCTGTACGGAGTTTGTACGTTTTCCCTGTGACTGTGTGGGTTTCCTCCGGGTGCTCCGGTTTCCTCCCACACTCCAAAGACGAACAGGTTTGTAGGTTAATTGGCTTGGTATAATTATAAATTTTCCCTACTGTGGATAGCGTTAGTGTGCGGGGATCGCTGGTTGGCGTGGACATGGTGGTCCGAAGGGCCTTTTTCCACTCTGTATCACTAAAGCTAAAACTAAAACAAAACCAGCAATAAATGAACTAGCTGACACAATATTTGGTAAGAATGTATAATGCAAAGCAGGATTATTAATATGCAAGGCAGAAAATTGCCAGGTCTTAGATTAATTTACAATTAGCAAACAGAAATCAATGTTGGCTTTGATTGTTCTTAACCCAGAATCCCAGAATGTATGAGAATATGCACTCTTATTCACCAGTTTTGTGGTTTCAAACCTGTTAATTAACTTCTCAAATGAACCACCAGGTGGCAACTAAATACTGTCGGACGGAACTGCAGATGCTGGTTTACACCAAAGATAAACTCAAAAAACTGGAGTAACTCGGTGGGTCTGGCAGCACCTCTGGAGATTAGGAATAGGTGAGGTTTTGCATCCAAACAATTCTTCAGACCATTCAAACTAAATATTGTTCTTTACTGAAATCCTACAGTCAATTAAAATGCCTGGTCAGCGAAGGAGATTGCCTAACACTGCACTTGACTGCCTGTAACTACATAGTGACCCCACTCCACTGCACTACGAGTTCAAAAGAACCATGCCGACCAATTTTTACTCGCGGAAAAATTTTCAACATGCTGAAAAACTTTCCTCGACCAAACTGAGGCCGCGAGTAGGCGGGAACTTCCCTCGAGCATGAAGGAGAGTTCCAGTGACCTCATAGGACCTCCTAGGACCACGTGTCGACCATGCTGCGAGTTTGAGTCGAGCCCCTGAATCCTGATTCATCGACCTGAATCATAAGGTGGTTCATCAACCTGAAACATTGACTGCTGCCTGCCTCCACAGAAGCTGCCTGATCCATTGAGGTCCTCCAACAGTTTGATTTTTGCTCTAGATTACAGCATCTGCAGTCTTTGTGTCCCTAGTGAATTCTCCGAGCATGGTTTGCGCTGCAGGGGGCTATGGTTGGTGCTGTGCTGCTGCAGTGGGCTCCTGACAGAGTTTAATGATCATAGACAGAGTTTGCCTATGACAGATCCTGACAGAGTTTAATGAACCTTCCATAGGCTTCGCAATACTCCAGCTAGGGAATGTGTCATCCACACTTGTACTGCCTTAAACCTGGCACAAACACAACAGTCCCATTCAAGTGAATGTGAGAAATCAGTAGCTGGCAAACAGAGACTTAATATTTGTAGGAAAGAACTGCAGATGCTGGTATAAACAGAAGATAGACACAAAAATCTGGAGCAACTCAGCGGGTCTGGAGAAAAGAAATAGGTGACGTTTTGGGTCGAGACCCTACTTCAGACATTATATTTTGTTATTTTGTTAATTTCAAAGTTCGGAATTGAAATTGATGTGGACAGATTTTGACGTGAATGTTTCTGGTGTTTTAAAATCTGAAGGTTCATTTGAATTTGAATAATGATTTTTACGATGGTATTTTTTTAAACTGTTTTTTAAGTGTGACCGACTGTGTGTGCCAGAGACAATCAGTTATGTTGACACCTTTGGCAATTGGTGAGCCAGGAAATGGGGCCTCCCTGAGCTGTCGAGGCTACTCTGTGAAGGCAGCCAGCTGCAGCTGCCTGAACCAAGGCATCTCCTACTGTGACCAGCCTCTCCCATGGACTTCATCACTGGAAACATATTTTTCATTCTACCATTCTTTCAGGCAGACCCTTGTCAGTCTATGAATGAAAAACAAATTCCCAACTTGTCTACCCCCCCCCCCCATCCTATGGTGACACTCCCTTGATATTAGTTCTGCTAAAGTTTGTCTTATCCACGTAATCTCGGCCTTTCAAAATTTGTGCAATTCACTTGCATCTTCACTTTGCCCTTACTGTCCCAGATAAATGTGCAGGAAGGAACTGCAAATGCTGGTTTACACCGAAGATATACACAAAATGCTGGAGTGACTCAGCGGGACAGGCAGCCACTCTGGAGAGAAGGAATGGGTGACGTTTCGGGTCACCCAGACCTTTCTGACGAAGGGTCTTGACCCGAAACCTCACCAATTTCTTCTCTCCAGAGTGGCTGCCTGTCCTGTAGAGTTGCTTCAGCATTTTGTGTTTATCTTCTGTCCCAGAGTAAACTTATCCAACCTAACTAATTCTTCTCCGTAACTAAAATTCTCCAGCTCTGATAATACTCATAAATACCTCTGAGCTAGTATGATCAAATTTTTCCAATAATATGACCAGAATTGTACTTAGCACTCTGGCTCTGCCAAATCATGTGCTTTGTGCTGTTATAACAGAGGCTGCCATCAAAAAACTGCACTGTCACCACACTGGAACAGTTTGGCCAGTGGTCAGCAATGTTGGGGCAACAGGTAAAGATCTACCCTAATGTAAACTGATTCCCATCTTAGTGCTCATCAAATGAAATGGAATAACCTTGGGGAAAACAATGACTTGTAGACTGGCGGTGGGCTGCCCACGGCCACATGTGGCGAGGCCCGGTTCACTGCTGAGAAGAAGGGCCCGGCGGGCTGCTGCCTGAGGGGGAAGCTCGGAGGCCCCAAAGACCGTACAGTCGAGGAGTCAAGGAGAGAGCCTCAGGTGACGATGGATGTGAGGAGCGGGCTGGTAGGATAGGGACCGGGGTATTGCCTCAGCGGCTCCAAGGTTGGCTGCAGGAGGTGCCCCCCCCCCCCCCGGGATAGATAGGCAGTCGGTCTAGGAGGGGGATGTCGGGTCGCGGGTCTGCAGCAGCCTGGGGCGTACCTGGGCTTACCTGGATCGGGGGCACTTTAGAACTTCCAGCTGTGGACCGAACATTGGATAGATACAAAATGCTGGAGTAACTCAGCAGGTCTGGCAGCAACTCTGGAGAAAAGGAATAGGTGACATTTTGGGTCGAGACCCTTCTTCAGACCTCGGACTTTGGACTTTTTTCTTTGTAAACGACACCAAAATATCACAACTCTGCATTTGTGGGTTGTGCAAACTAATTTCACTGTTCTGTGCATACATGAGAGTAAAGAACCACTGAACCATTGAAACTTCCAGACTAAGTAAAAAATACTTACAGAAATTTTTTTTAAATGGTGGTTTGGCATTGCAGAACATTAGATTTTATTATTGGTCAGTTAATGCTCGTTATTTAACGTTTTGGACAAAAGATTTAGAAGATACCCAATGCCCAGGATGGATAAATCTGGAACGTGATTCTATGCAAGGGTTATCATTGGCTTCTTGAAACCATATTCGCAATGTGTGTCTTATTATTGGGTTAATTTTGGGTTAATTATATGTATTCAATCTTGCAATTGTAAAAGGTAATGAGGCCCCTAGGATAGAAGCCAATGATACCTAGGTAAAAGTGGAAAGAACAAGCCTTCTACCATTAGCAGAAGGGCCAATGTTGCTGATCGGAGAGAAATTAGAAAAATAGCTTTTTCTTTCAGAGATTGATGACTGCCTGAAAGGACTGTAGAGACAAAAGTGCTCACTGCAGTTATAAAGAACATACGTGGGCCGCAGAGCAATGTCGATTAGAGGAGGTAGGATTTGTTTGGCCAGCATGGAGAAGACAAGATTAATGGCATGATTAATCTTGTGGCGTGATTTTCAATGATTCCATGATTCCAGAAGAATATTTGTCATCCGTTTGACAAGTAATCATCTCACGTCAGAATCCCAGAGCATCTTTTTATGTTGTTGTAAGTTGCTTCCCTTGGGTCTTTTGCTAAACGGTCACTATTTATTCGCCTTTATTCAGTTTAGTCCTTCTCGGAAGACAAATGTCCTGGGTAGGTATCACCCATAGCCTGATGCTCACACAGCTACCATTTGGTTCCCTGTTACAAATTACATCCTTGGGGGGCACTAGATTCTCAGAGAATAAAGCTTAAACTTGTATATATATTTGGGGTTTTTTAATTATTGGTCAAGACTACCTCCAAAGAGCCTTTTGCATCTGGAACAAGCTTTTTTTTCCAGACTAACAAAAATATATATTTTCCTCCGCTCCCAATAATATTATGCAACACTCCAGCATCTGGTTTTGATGGAAGCCAGCGTGTCAAATACTAAGAACTACTCAGACTTGAAATGACATACTCTATAATTTAACAATCTGGTAATTTGGTATTATTGTGTTATAAAGTAAAGGAACTCCCAAGGTAACAGAAATGAGATGTGATTTTGTTTTGTTTTTCATTTTCTAAAATTGTTTATAAAAAGATTAAACAGTTCTTATTCATTTGGCTAATATCAGATGCCGCTTTTGTGAATGTGAGTTAGTGCTCCCAAAAGGTATCAAACATTCATTTCTGCACATTTGCCCAGTTTTTTGCGATATTTTGTAAAACTGCTGTGCAGGGGGTGCATACAGAAGGAAGATCATTCCACCGTTCTTATTGTGAAGGTTGTTTAACTCTTGAAAGATAATCTCAATGTTTCTTGAACAGAATATTCACAGTAAAACCAATATCATGAAATGACTACTTATGGGTCAACCCAGATGGGCAAATTCAGAAAACCCAAGGGTGATAATGGTGACAGCAACTGTCACTGAAATTATTAAAGTGAATATTGTCCAGTACGAGATTATTAAATAGAAATTATGAGACATATTTCCTTCCTCTAAATTAAATACACATGTATGTGAAACATTTCCATTCAAGGCAGCTTAATAATGAGTTAGATGGGATCTTTCAAAAGTTGCACGATAAATACCTGACTTGGAATATGGCTGAAATATCTCAAAGAAAAAAAAGAGAAATTTTAGGATCATACAGTACGGAAACGGGACCTTTGGTCCATAGATTCAGTACGGCACAGTGGAGCAGCTGTCTTTATGTAGTTTGTATGTTCTCCCTGTGACTGCACTGTCAGGCAAGGCAGCAGCTACTACTGCACCATTGTACCACCCATTATTAACTAATATGTAAACAATGTATTGTGTTGAGAAGACACTATATATACAATATATTATATCCTAATGGAAATCTAAATCATTTTGGTCATCAAAATTTCCATTTCTACACAGAAAGTTCATTTTGTTTCCATATAATGCCTGAAGGTTCATCCACGATCAATCATGTTAAATCTACACCACAGCAAAAACGTCCTCTGAAGTTTATTTCTGTTGACATCAATTCTGTTGACTTCTAGGCAATAGTCATGGAGAAAAGTAGAGAATATCCTGAAACAGTTTCAGCATCAGGGACACTCAACAATAATAACTGATGTGGTTTGAAAACTGTACAATGTAAAGTGGTTGTATTATTTGACCATAAGTGTCAGAATAGCATTTATATTTTTTTTTAAACTCATTTTTGTGCGAAATTATGTTCCAGTCCATTGAATATTTTACATTTACGCAATTGCACAATGATATTGTCAATATTACTTAGCAATTGGCCGATTAAAAAAATAATATTTGCAACCAGCATTTGTAGACAAAATAAACAATCTGCAACAATGATATTATCCAAGCCCCATTTTGCAGAAGGTGGGAGTTTGGTTTGTAAACATTGCCGAATACATGTGTGCCCGCCAAATGCTAAAGAACGACTAGAGATTAAATGTGCTAATTCACTAACTACCCTTTAAGTGTAAGTGGAATAAATTACAGACAAGATGCAGTGACTTCATAAAACTTCTTATTGAACATGGAACCGTATAGCATAAGAACAGAGCCCTTAAGCCCACAATGACTGTGCTAAACATGTTGCCAGGTTAAATTAATCTCCTCTGCTGGCCTGTGATTCATATTACTCCATTCATTGCATATCCATTTGACTATCTTAAAGCCTCTTACCTGGCATTATGGTATCAGCCTCCGCTATGATCCTTGGCAGCGCATTCCAGGCACCAGCCAGTTGCTGATAAAATACTTACACCTGCTCATCTCCTTTATATTTTGCCCCTTTCACCTTAAACCTAAAGCCTTTAATCTTTGACATTTCCACCATGGGAATAAAAGTTTTAACCATCTATTCTATCTATGCCTCTCATAATTTTATATCCTTCTATCAGGTCTCCCATCAGCCTTCGACATTATCCAAGTTCATCCAACCTCTCCTGATAGTTAATATCTTCCACACCAGGCAACGTTCTGGTAAACCACTTCTGCACCCTCTTCCAAGCCTCCAATCCTTCCTGTAAAGGGGTAACCACATCTACACACAATACTCCACAATGTAGTATAAACAAAGTCTTATAAACATGCATTAGTTTCTCCCAACTGTTTTGGTTTCTTTCCACTTCCCTAAGATCTGCTGGAGGGTGAACTGGTCAGAGTAAATCTCCTCAAGGTATGTCTGCTTTGAAGAAGTTCTCCTCCTCCTCTCTCCGACGAGAGTTCAGGAACATCCTCTCACTGCTCCCGCTCTGATTCCTTCTTCCCTCTGACTAAAAAAAGCTGATGAAGGGTCTCGACCTGAAACATCACCCATTCCTTCTCTCCAGAGATGCTACCTGTCCCGCTGAGTTACTCCAGCATTTTGTGCCTATCAACCAAGTTTTCCTTAGTGAAGGTGGGTGCAGAAGAATTGGGGAGAAGTGATGGATATGTGGGGGAGTAAGTGAGTAAGCAACAGGGAAATAAATGGGGGAATTGGAACTATGGCATTGCTCTGAAAACTGGCATAGACTTAGGCCGAATAGTCGCTTGTTATTCATTTTGGAAAGTTAGCATGGTTGTGCAGTTGGAAGAGCTGGTGCCTCACAGCGCCAAAGTCCCATGTTCGATCCTGACCTCTGGTGCTGTCTTTGTGGAGTTTGCACGTTCTCCCTGTGATCGTGCGGGTTTTTTCTGGGTGCTTTGATTTACTCCCACATCCCAAAGATGTGCAGATTTGTAGGTTAATTGGCGTTTGGGAATTGTCCCTAGAGTGTAGGGGGTGGATGCGAAAGTGGAATAACACAGAACTAGTGTGAATGGATGATCAATGGTCAAAGTGGACTTTGTGGGCTGAAGTTTCCATGCTGTATCTTTTGTTCAATCAATTAAGTATTGATTGAATGAAAGAAAGATATGAAGAAAAAAGGCAGGAGCAGGAAATGGTACAGATTAGATAAATATGTTTTTAAAATCTGGTTGCGTCTGCTGCGAAGAAAAAAAATAGTTAAGACAAATGTGGGTCCCTTGAAGACAGAAACGGGTGGATTTATAATGGGGAACAAGGAAATGGCAAACGAGTTGAACAGGTACTTTGGTTCTGTCTTCACTAAGGAAGACAAAAAACAATCGCCCAGATGTACTGGGGGACAGAGGTCCTAGGGTGATGAAGGAGCTGAAAGAAATTCACATTAATCAGGAAAAGGTGCCGAGTAGACTGATGGGACTGAATGCTGATAAATTCCCAGGGCCTGATGGTCTGCATTCCAGGGTACTCAAAGGGGTGGCTCTAGAAATCATGGACACATTGGTGATCATTTTCCAATGCTCTATAGATTCTGGATCAGTTCCTGTGGATTGGAGGGTAACTAATGTTATCCCACTTTTCAAGAAAGGAGGGAGAGAGAAAGCAGGGAATTAGAGACCAGTTAGTCTGACAGCAGTGGTGGGGAAGATGCTGGAGTCGATTATCAAAGATGTAATAGCGGCATATTTGGATAGTAGTAACAGGATCGGTCCAAGTCAGCATGGATTTACAAAGTGAAAATCATGCTTGACAAATCTTCTGGAATATTTTGAGGAAGTAACAAGTAAAATGGACAAGGGAGAGTTAGTGGATGATGTGTACCTGGACTTTCAGAAAGCCTTTGATAAGGTCCCACACAGAAAATTAGTGGGCAGAATTAGAGCACATTGTATTGGGGGTAGGGTATTGACATGGATAGAAAATTGGTTGGCAGACAGGAAACAGAGTAGGAATTAACGGGTCCCTTTCAGAATGGCAGGCAATGACTAATGGGTGGATGTGTGAACTGTGAAGAGGATGCTATGAGGATGCAGGGTGATTTGGACAGGTTGGGTGAGTGGGCAGATGCATGGCAGATACAATATAATGTGGATAAATGTGAGAACAGGAAGGCAGATTATTATCTAAGTGGTGTCAGGTTAGGAAAAGAGGATGTACAACGAGACCTGGGTGTCCTTGTACACCAGTCACTGAAAGTAAGCATGCAGGTACAACAGAGTGAAAAAAGCTAATGGCATGTTGGCCTTCATAACGAGAGGAGTTGAGTATAGGAGCAAAGAGGTCTTTCTGCAGTTGTACAGGGTACTGGTGAGACCACACCTGGAGTATTGTGTACAGTTTTGGTCTCCTAATTTGAGGAAGGACATTCTTGCTATTGAGGGAGTGCAGCGTAGGTTCACAAGGTTAATTCCCGGGAACGCGGGACTGTCATATGATGAAAGAATGGAACGACTGGGCTTGTATTCACTGGAATTTAGAAGGATGAGAGGCTATCTTATAGAAACGTATAAAATTATTAAGGGATTGGACACGCTAGATGCAGGAAACATGTTCCCTATGTTGGGGAAGTCCAGAACCAGGGGCCACAGTTTAAGAATAAGGGGTAGGCCATTTAGAACTGAAATGAGGAAAATAATATTCACACAAAGAATTGTGAATTTGTGGAATCCTCTGCCTCAGAGGGCAGTAGAGAATGATTCACTAGATGCATTCAAAAGAGAGTTAGATAGAGCACTTAGGGCTAGCAGAATCAAGGTGTATGGGGAGAAGGCAGAAATGGGGTACTGATTGTGGATGATCAACCATGATCACATTGAATGGCAGTGCTGGCTCGAAGGGCTGAATGGCCTATTCCTGCACATATTGTCTATGTATCATTGCATAGCATGGTTTTACAATTGCATTGAAGGTAATACTATCAGCATTCACTATCATTATTCAAAAAAATCTGCGAGATATCCCTGGCTTTCCACACATTTAACCTGGAAATACTCTCAGCCCCTCCTTCACTGCCTGTGCTATTTCGCAGTCTTCACAGTCATAAATGATCACAGGAACTGATGAAGATTTCAGATATTTTAAAACTAGCCCTGATGCTCTTAGCTTGCTGCTTGACTTTTAACTCCCTGCTCATTAAACTCACCTATGCTGTAAGCGAAAACCAGAACCCATAGACCCCGTGCAACCTGTGTTGTGTTGTAGAGGTCTCAGTGGTACTAAGACTTCGATGGCATATTCCTGGGCCTTGGATTTTGTCTCAGTTCAGAAGTGTCAATATTTGGGTATAGATTGAAAAGGTTTCTGATATTCAGAGGCATTGGAAATCAATTCAATTGAATGGGATCTCCAACCATCTGTCCTTACTAAGAGCCATATTGCCACTCAACAGTTGCCAGACTTGTTAAGTGAGTCTGTTAAGTGCAGGACATATACACGGAAAAGGGCAGAGAAATGGCAGATGGAGTTTAATCTGAGCAAGGTCTGAAGAAGGGTTTCGGCCCGAAACGTCGCCTATTTCCTTCGCTCCATAGATGCTGCTGCACCCGCTGAGTTTCTCCAGCAATTTTGTGTACCTGTGAGGTATTACATCTTGGAAGGTCGGATGTAAGGGAAAAGCATACAATCAATAGCAAGGCCCTAAACAGCATTGAAATGCAGAGGAATCTTGGAATCCAAGTCCATAACTCCCTGAAACTGGCAACGCAAGTAAATAGAGTGAAGGGAAGCTAAAGTTATTGCTGGCCTTCATTAGTTGAGGCATTGAGTATATGAGCCAGGAAATTATGATGCAGCATTATAGAATGAAAGAATGAATGAATACTTTATGAATACTATAGGACTTTGGTTGGGCCGCATTTGGAGTGTTTTGTGCAATTCTAGTCAGCCCACCACAGTATGGATGTGGTGACTTTGGCAAATGCAGAGGAAGTTTACCAGAATGATAGGTTCATATGTTCATATGTGCTAGGAGCAGAATTAGGCCACTCGGCCTATCAAGTTTACTCCACCATTCAATCACGGCTGATATAACTCTCCCCTAACCACATTATCTTGCCTTCTCCTTGAGGAAAGTGGATCATCTCTGTGATGTGCTTTTCACTCAGGCCTTCCCCAATAACCACCAAGCCTCCTGTCAAGGGGAACCCTTGGCTTCAGGGGACATCAGGGTTGTGAACGATTGCAGCATGATCTGGATCGATTGGCCAGGTGGGTGGAGGAATGGTTGGAATTTAAAACAGAGAAGTGTGAGGTGTTGTATTTTGGGACGTCGAACAAGGGCAGGACCTACACAGTAAATGGTAGGCCTCTGGGTAGTTGTAGAGCAGAGGGATCTAGGAGTACAGGTGCATGGTTCCTTGAAGGTCGAGTTGCAGGTAGATAAGGTGGTCAAAAAGGCTTTTGGCACTTTGGCCTTCTTCAGCCAGAGTATTGAGTATAGAAGTTGGGAGGTCATGTTGCAGTTGTATAAGACGTTGGTGAGACCGCATTTAGAATATTGTGTTCAGTTCTGGGCACCAAGTTGTAGAAAAGATATTGTCAAGCTTGAAAGGGTTCAGAAAAGATTTACGAGGATTTTGCCAGGACTAGAGGGTGTGAGCTATAGGGAAAGGTTGAGTAGGCTGGGTCTCTCTTCCATGGAGCATAGGAGGATGAGGGGAGATCTTATAGAGAGAGGTATACAAAATCATGAGAGGAATAGATCGAGTAGAACAACAGAGCCTTTTACCCAGAGTAGGGGAATCGAGGACCAGAAGACATAGGTTCAAGGTGAAGGGGAAAAGATTTAATAGGAATCTGAGGGGTAATTTTTTCACACAAAGGGTGGTGGGTGTATGGAACAAGCTGCCTGAGGAGGTAGTTGAGGCTGGGACTATCCCATTGTTTAAGAAACAGTTGGACAGGTACATGGACAGGACAGGTTTGGAGGGTTATGGACGAAGCGCAGGCAAGTGAGACTAGGGTAGCTGAGACATTGTTTCCGGTGTGGGCGAGTTGGGTCGAAGGGCCTGTTTCCATGCTGTATCATTCTAATACTCTATGATTGACGTCACCAAGCTCCCTGAGCAGCTGAGCACAGCGATTTGTCACAATCAGTAAAGCGGCAAGGAAAACGCACCATCTTTAGCTAGTGTTTTCAAAATTTACAATGCACTCGACGTAGAACAAACACATCTTGGATTAAGATAAACTATTTCACAGGTATAAACATTTTAGATATTAACTGAATGTTATTTTAAAATCCATTTGTTTAGAAATTGGATTTAGTTGTGCATATTTTAATGAACAATTTGCAGATTTTCCAAATAAAAAGGCATTTTGCTCGTGTTAGACTGAGCTAGAAGTCATTTCTTGGTCAAGAGTGACCTCCAGAAAATTGGCCCAGACACTTCTCTGCACAATTAACCTTGGCATGGATGACACAGACACTGCATCAGTCAAGCAGCTAATGATATTATTTATTCACCCAATGCACATGTCCTTATTCACTGACCTAAAATGGATGTGGTCTACCCACATAAAATGGACGTGGATTCTGAGTTAAAAGGAGGGTGCGAATAAAACCTTATTTTTAACTCTCAAAATACCAAGAGCATATTGAACAGGGCTTGGTCAAGAGCAATGAAAGGGTCTGCAAGTCACTTCCATTGCCTGTGCTCGGCATTTCCCAGCCTCAGTTTTCAACGAGAATCATCGTATTAGATAGTCCACCAGATCTCCAGTCAGCAAACAAATCCTTTTTTTTTTAACCATCCTTGGTAAATGATAAGCCCAATGCCACTTGTAGCTGGGGAGTTAAACGGGCCTGTTCTCCAGGTGGTAAGCATCCAAACATGCTGGAAAATGCCATGTTCCCCAGTTTAGTCCATCTTCCTTCACTTCCGCAGCAGCCTTTCCTGCCGTGGTGCCTTGGCAGTCTTGAGGACCATCCTCTTAATGGTGACTCGCTTTCCTGTAGGCCTAGCACATTGATGCAATCACAAAGAAAGTTCATCAATGCCTCCAGTCCCTTGGAAGATTGAAGAAACATAGAAAAATAGGTGCAGATGGCCATTCGGCCCTTCGAGCCAGCATCGCCATTCAATATGATCATGGCTGATCATTTAAGATCAGTACCCCCGTTCCTGCTTTTTCCCCATATCCCTTGATTCCTTTAGCCCTAAGAGGTAAATCTAACTCTCTCTTGAAAACATCCAGTGAATTGGCTTCTGTGGCAGAGAATTCCCTAGATTCGCAATTTTTTCCTCATCTCATTTCTAAATGGCCTACCCCTTATTCTTAAACTGTGACCCCTGGATCTGGGCTCCCCCATCATCGGGAAACGTTTTCTTCCATCTAGCCTGTCCAATCCTTTAAGAATTGGATATGTTTCTATAAGATCTCCTCTCATTCCAAATTCCAGTGAGATTTGGTATATGGAACTTCTACAGGTGTGGGGTCAATAGCATACCGACTGGTTGACCTTCCACCATCGAAGGGATCTACAGGAAGCACTGCCTCAAGAAGGAAGCTAATATCATCAAAGACCCACACCATCCTGGCCGCCTTCTCCCCTCACAGTTACTATCAGGTGCAGAAGCCTGAGGACTGAGATCTCCTGTTTTAAGAGCAGTTTCTTCCAAACGACTATCAGGTGGTGCAGCATTGGAGTTCCACTTACAGTGCCAGAGACCTGGGTTCGATTCTGACCACGGGTGCTGTCTATACAGAGTTTGTACATTCTCTCCATGACCACGTGGGGTTTCCCCTGGTCCTTTGGTTTCCTCCATGACCTGGTGAGTGTTCTCAGCATTCACCTGTTCATTTCCTATAACGACATGGTGCCAGGTTTTGCTTGCTGGCGCCCCTGTGAAGCACCTTGAAACATTTTGTCACTTTAAAATCACTTGCCGAACAGCGTATGTTGCTGTTGTTGCACAAACCCTTGCTCAGAACCTCGCTGGAACACTTTGTTCAGTTTTGTCCATTGCGTCTCAGGGATTACGCATTGGCTTTGGAAGGAATCAAATATTGGTTCGACTGAATGATACCGGGGCTTAAAGGCTTATACTAATGGAACAAACGGCATCAATTTGGCTCGTATTCCCTTGTGCAACAAAAGCTGAGGCATGTTGTCATGGAGGCCCTCTGACTGAGAAATGGACGAGAGAACACAGTGGCTTCCTCAGGTTGAGGCATCCAGAGTAATGGGAGCGCACTCATAAGATCTGAGACACAATTCACAAGAGAAATCAGGGGGTGCAACTTCATTGAACTGGAAAGTTAGAAAACAAATTGGTTTTACAGGTGCAGATAGGATTGGGAAGGATGGTAGGACAAAGGATAGATCTCTCATAGGGTACAGTCGCAGGTTACCTTGGAGACAAGCTGTTGATGAAGCTCACAGGAGAATAAGAACTGTTAGTGAGAGAACAAAGAACCCTGTAGAATGCAGGTCAAGACAGCAGGCGATGCCCAGAAGATGAGGTAGATTTAGCAGAGGGGAGGTTTCTATCGCAGAGGGTTATCCTATAGCAAACTAATTACTCTGTCACAGAGAAACCCAATGAACCAAAAATTGTTGAATATATTATTGAGCTATTAAGAGGCAACTGCATGATCCTACCACAACCAGAGAGCAGTGCTGAACTACTATCTACCTCTTTGGTGACCCTCGGACTATCCTTGATCGGACTTTGTTGGCTTTACCTTGCATTAAACGTCAATCCCTTATCGTGCATCTATACACTGTAAATAGCTCAATTGTAATCACATATTGTCTTTCTGCTGACTGGATAACACACAACAAAAGCTTTTCACTCTCCCTCAGTGCACGTGACAATAAACTTAACTGAACTGCGCGCTGAAGGTTAGAACATGCCGAGTTGGAAGGTGAGGTGCTGCTCTTCAGGCTTATGTTGTGCCTCTTTGGAAGAGTGTGGGAGGTGGCAGACAGTTACGGTCATGGTGGGGAGTGGAGAGCTATGGTGTCAGGCAACTGGAAGTACAGTCTGCACCTGTAAAACTGACCAATTGCAAAACCATCTAATCTTGATCTTATTTAAACACTAGATGGCAGCATTTTCCCGCAACAAGTCAGAAACCAAATGGACATGAGCAGCAAGGTAAATGTGATCCTCAGAGAATCTCCCATTCGAATCAATATTGGTGTGTCAAGAATTTCATCTCCCATTCCCATACTGACCTTGTCAGTCTGAAGAAGGGTCTCGACCCGAAACGTCACCCATTCCTTCTCTCCAGAGATGCTGTCTGTCCCGCTGAATTACTCTAGCATTGTGTGTCTCTCTCCCTGACTGACCTTTCTGTCATGGGACCCCTCCATTGCCCGAGTGAGGCCACACACAAATTGGAGGGACAGCACCTCATATTCCGCTTGGTCAGCTTACTACCCAGTGGTATGAACATTGAATTCTCTAATTTGAAGCAACTATTATTTACACCTCCCTCCCCTCCCCGCTCCAACTTTGCCCCATTCCTCCACCCTGTCCCACACATTGTTTCCCTCTTGAGACCACACCTTCCCGAGCCAACAACGGGCTTTCTGCCTGAGGTCATTTGTGGCCGCCCTCGATTGGTCCTCATCCTTTCTTGCCTCCAGCTCTTCAACCCCACCCCTACCTTCAATCTGAAGTCCCATAACATCACCCATCCTTTCTCTCCAGAGATGCTGCCAGACCCTTAATTACTCCAGCACTTTGTGCTAAATAATGGGTTGGATCAAACACTGATCAGCTGCAGGAACTCAGCAGGTCAGGTAGCATCTATGGAGGGTAATTTTGGATCAAGAGCCTTCATCTGGATAGGGGGTTTCAAACCAAAACATCAACTCTCCATTTCCCTCCACTGGTGCTGCCTGACCCGTGAGTTCCTCCGGCAGGTTGTTTACTGCTGCAGATGTCTGTACCTGCTATCTCTTACGTCTTGTGTATGAAGGAACTGCAGACACTGGTTTAAACTGAAGAGAGACACAAAAAGCTGGAGTAACTCAGCGGGACAGTCAGCATCTCTGGAGAGAAGGAATGGGTGGCATTTCGGGTTGAGACCCACCGTCAGACTGAAGAAGGGTCTCGACCTAAAATGTCATCCATTCCTTCTCTCCAGAGATGTTGCCTGTCTCGCTGAGTTACTCCAGCTTTTTGTGTCTCTAATGTCTTGATTGAGATTATTTTTTTGTAGTTAAAACGTGACTATGGTCAGCGTTGAGTGAACTGCAAAAGGTTGAGAGCTTCTATTGTAATGTTCACAGAACTATATGATTGGGAGTCCCTACGTAAGGCCTGGCTGAAATTGAAATTGTTCTATAGATGCAAGTCTTGACTCTTGTTAAAATATATCAACACAGGACCGGCACAGTGGTGCAGCCGGTACAGCTACTGCCTCAAAGTGCTAAAGACCTAGGTTCGACCCTGACCTCCGATCCTGCTATCTGTGTGATGTTTGCATGTCCTCCCTGTGACCGCGTGGGTTTCCTCTGGGCACTCCAGTTTCCTCCCACATCCCAAAGATATGGGGGATTGCTAGTTAATTAGCCTTTGGAAATTGCTCCTAGTATGTAGGGAATGGATGCAAATGTGGGATGACATAAAACTAGTGTGAACTGGTGATCAACGGTCGGCGGGGACTCAGACTCTCTAAAAACTAAATATTCTTTACTTGTTCTCAGCTCTAACCCATCTCCTTCATTTTCACTGCATGCTTCTCATTGGACCTCTGGCTAAACTTCCTACATCCATCCCTCATTCCCTACTAACCAAGCCCAAATGAGAAGGAACTGCAAGTAGACACAAAATGCTGGAGTAACTCAGCGAGACAGGCAGCATCTCTGGAGAGAAGGAATGGGTGATGTTTTGGGTCGAGACGCTCCTTCTGAGGAGTTGGGTTGCACATTTTGACATATCGAACTATCAACAAAGACCAATACACCCATTGCATTGGCATTTCTCAGAAAATTAATTTAAAAATGCTATTTAATAAATATTTGAAAAGTAGAAAGGGGAACAAGGATGAGTTGGGAGAAAAGGATCTAAGTGAAATGCTCCTTTAGAGAGACATAAAATGATGGAGTAACTTAGCGGGACTGGCAGCATCTCTGGAGAGAAGAAATGGGTGATGAGATGGAATCACTGTGGTGCACTGAATGACTGACCTCCATGAAGCAAAATTCCATGTGTATAAAATTCCTGCCTCTATAGTATTTTTCAATGTAATACTGCCTCTGGATATACTGTAGCTTTTCCCAATCAACAAGAAATGCAAATTATTACACTGCACTAAATCATCCTTTCTCTGATATATGTTATGGCTATTTATTTGTTGTATTTAGTTTTCCAAGCTGAGTTCCATTTTTCACCCGCTGTGGGTCACATAAGATACGGATCTATAGTGAAGGTAGACAAAAATGCTGGTGAAACTCAGCGGGTGAGGCAGCATCTATGGAGCGAAGGAAATAGGCAACGTTTCGGGTCAAATCCCTTCTTCAGACTGATGTGAAGGTGGGGGGGGGGGGGGGAGAAGAAAGGAAGAGGAGGAGCCAGTGGGCTGAGGGAGAGCTGAGAAGGGGAGGAGAAAGTAGTGACTACCTGAAATTAGAGAAGTCAATGTTCATACCGCTGGGGTGCAGACTGCCCAAGCGAAATATGAGGTGCTGTTCCTCCAATTTACGGTGGTCCTCACTCTGGCCATGGAGGAGGCCCAGGACAGAAGGTTGGATTCGGAATGGGAGGAGGAGTTGAAGTGCTGAGCCACCGGGAGATCAGGTTGGTTATTGCAAACCGAGCGGAGGTGTTCGGCGAAGCGATCGCCAAGCCTATAGTATAATCGCCAAGGATCTATAGTGATGATGTTTTAATCAAACTATTTAATCTTCTTTCTCACATACAGCAACAGTAGAAGACCATTCAGCCCATCTGGCCCCCGTCTGCTCCCAGCAGAGCAATCCAATCCAATCCGGGCGGCATGGTGGCACAGCGGTAGAGTTGCTGCCTTATGGTGCTTACAGCGCCGGAGACCCGGGTTTGATACGGCTGCTGTCTGTATAGAGCTTACACGTTCTCCCCTTGGCCTACGTGGGTTTTTTTCCAAGAACTTTGGTTTCCTCACACACTCCAAAGGCATACAAGTTTATACGTTAAATGGTTTGGTATAAATGTAAAAAATGTCCCTAGTGTAGGATAGTGTTAATGAGCGGGAATCGCTGGTCAGTGTGGACTCTGTGGGCCGAAGGGCCTGTTTCTGCGATGTATCTCTAAACTAAACTAAACTATACAATCAATCCCTTCCATGTCTTTCTTTTCCTTCTTCACCCTACGACGGAGTATATCTCTCAGGCAACATCAACTCCCTTTAAATTTTCTTTGTCCAAACATGGAATAATTTCTAGTTGATAGTTAACCTACAATACATCTTAGGAGCATGGGAGGTTACCTGACAACCCAAATAAAACGTACACATTCAAAAGGAGAATGTGCAAACTCCACTTAGAAAAGCACCCAGGGTCAGGATCGAACCTGAAGCTTTGAGTTTGCTGCACCACCATACTGCCATCATTTTCACTATTTCCATTTATTCTGCTGGTGATAAACATATGGACTCAAGGCAGCTCACTCAAAAATACTTCAATCAAGGTTTAAATAGCTTCCAAAATCATTCCTTATTCAGGTATACAACTTTATTAAAATGTATTAAGTTTACTGTTAGTTGAGCACCAATCCTAATGTTCATAAGTTCATAAGTAATTGGAGCAGAATTAGGCCATTCGGTCCATTAAGTCCATTGCTCCATTCAATCATGGCTGATATATCTCTCCTTCCTAACCTCATTCTCTTGCCTTCACCCCATCATCCCTATCACCCATACTAATTAAAAATCCATCTGTAACGGCCTTCAAAATATCCATTCACTTTCAGACAATTTGTATTCATTAATGTGTGTGCCACAGTGTCAGAACAACAGAAGACCTTGAGCTCTGCACCAGAAGGCATGGAGATGTCCATCATTGCTCTGTCTCATGGAGGAATGTGGAGATGAACAAAAGCTATTTGAAAGGGAGTGTCAGGACAGGATAGAATGCTGATTAAAACAAAAATCCATGTTTTTTTATGAGACTAATGTTTTTTTTCTTATCAGGCCAAAAATGAAACAGCAGCTCCCAACTTCACCAATTAAAAAAAAAGGATAACATATCCAAGATGAGATATCTGAAACTGCGTTAGTGGTGACTGGTGACAATGGTGTCTTTGAAAGCAGCTATCTGTTTTCCCACAGATCCTGAGCTGTGGGACCACAATGCTGAACCCTCCTGGGCTTTGATTAACAAGCCAATGACGCACACAACGTTATCTCAGAGTTGTTGGTGGCACATACCTAGAACGAGTTAGTGTAGTGCTCACAAATCTCATGAAGTGCCAACAACTTTCCTGAAAGTCAATTGCTAGAAGAATAAAGGATCCATTACCATGGACCTGATTAGCACAGGTTGAAGTGTCGCTGTGAGGCCGACATCCCCTAAAAAGAAAAGAACAATCTACGATTCAAATTGGTGTTGCAATCCCAAAACCATCCAAATTAAAGCAAACAATCCTGCAATAAACATTGTAACTTGATATCACTAGTTGCATTCGCCAGATATCCGTTTGTACAGGATTTGTTTTCATGTTGCCACATTATTTAACCAATGCCTTCTTTCATACATGCTCCGAGTTATCTTGTTGGCCACTTTCTTCTTGCATATCTCCTCTGCTCAAAACTGCCCTCCTCCATCAGAGGAACAAGCTATCTTATCTTAAAGCTGTCCCCATTGATAATATCATTGTTTCTGACGTCTTATTCGAAACATGCCATGCAGAAATTCATCTTGCTTCCTGCTTTTACAGAATCTTCACTGTTCAGTATGAAACGATAAAAATGGGGAACATCAAATATTGCAACATTGCTATTGCTTTAGTCATGAGGGGACTGGTGCAAAATATATCACAACATTAGTGGACTTGAGCTGTTAGATTTATATTCTGTACCTTTCTGTTCCTTAATATATCTTAAATATTCAGCTTCCAACTCCCCACCATTTATTAAGCTCCACTCGATCATTATTACTACTTATTCCAATAGACATTGAATATTAGTCTCCAAATCAATCTTTTCAAATTCCACAAATGTTTTGCTGTTCCAGAATATAAAGCAGCAAACCATTCACTGCTGTTATGTCTAAATCATACCTGGCATCATTAAACGTATAATAAGGAGTTGAGAGACATACCAATAAAAATAAATATGCATACATTAAATATGACACATAAATATAAGTTCACATTAATTTAACCACTAACAATTAGAAGTTAATTGTGCGAGTAATAGTGAATAAAAAAATAACTATCTTCGCATATTTTACATCCTGTTACACAAATTGCAGTCTGGAGATACCGTTTGAAGACCTCTGCAAATTAATGTACCATTTTGACCTAACTGCAAGAGGAGAGATTAATTATGAACATGCAAATATATGAATTGGGAATAGCAGTAGGCCACTTGGCCCCTTGAGTCTACTCTGCCTTTCAGTAACTTTGTGATGATCGGGCTGTATCTTCAACTCTAGTCCAGTCTATCCCTGCCTATCCCTGTCTTGAATCCGCCTTAAAAATAGTCAATGACTCTGCTTTGACGGCCCATTCAGGAAGACACTTCCAAATACTATTGATGATTCATTTGATTAAAAAGACAAATACGTTAATAAAGGGGAACTATTTTTCTGTCTCTTGTCACAGTGCAATGAATTTAACTTCTCATAAATCCTCTTAATGTTAATTAACTTGAAAGCTCCAGATCAGCAAAGAACTCCATGTACCTTTGCAACCATTTCCCCTGTTCCTCTGCTGTCCCGCAATACCTCATTTATACTGCAAATCTGCCACTAGTATGACTGCTAGACATGTAGTGAGCAACATCTGGCCCAGGGGCTGCATCCAGCCCATTAGATCTTTCACAAAATAGACACAAAAAGCTGGAGTAACTCAGCGGGACAGGCAGTATCTCTGGAGAGAAGGAATGGATGACGTTTCGGGTCCACTCTGCACCAGAGGCTCCAACATGGCTGGGCCCCAGTTAGCTACTGCACATGTCTCTTCAACAAACTATGGAAGCTTCCAGTCTGACTATCTCCGAATACATTTTATCTCTGTTTGCTTTGCTGTTACCTTCTCCCAGCTAACAATTATCTATTCTACATTTTCCTTGATCTTCATCTTCTTTGTCCCATTTTCACACCTTACACTTCCTTACCTATGTATCTCCCTCTCCTCTGACCAGTCTGAAGAAGGGTTTCGATCCAAAATGTCACCCATTCCTTCTATCCAGAGATGCTGCCTGTCCCGCTGAGTTACTCCAGCATTTTGTGTCTATCTTCATGGAAGCTTCCAAACATTTTATAGAGACCATAAGATGAAAAGAAATGGGAACAGAAGTATCCATTCGGCCACTAAAGCCTGGATCAAATCCTGGGTGATTGAGCTTTCCACAAGCTCATCTACTTGCCGATTGTGGGTGCGTTCTCGCTGGCTCTCCACTCTGCCCTGGATCAGTTGGACAATAAGAACACATACGTCCAGGCCTTGTTTCTGGACTACAGCTCGATGCTCAACAGCATCATCATCTCTAAATGTACCATCAGACTCGGGGAACTGGGTCTCTGCTCGTCTCTATGCAATTGGATCCTCGACTTCCTCATCGGCTGGTCTCCAATAACATGAAATGGCAACATCTCCTCCATGGCCATCAGCACAGGAGTACATCAAGGCTCTGTACCTAGTCTCCTACTCGAATCTCTCTATACCCATGACTGTGTAGCCAAACACAGCTCCAGCGCCATCTTTAAATGCACCGCGATACCACCGTTATCGGATGAATAACAAGTTACGATGAATCAGAGTACAGGCGTGAGATTGATAATCCTATTGAATGTTGCCAGAGCAATGCTCTTGCTTCCAACATTAGCAAGACCTACGAGCTAATTGTTGACTTCAGGAAGGGAAAGCCAAGCATCTATGAACCTGTCTTCATGGGGTCATACAGCATGGAAACAAGCCTTTCGGTCCGACTTGCCCATGCGACCAACATGCCCGATCTGCACTAGTCCCACCTGCCTGCGCTTGGTCCATATGCCTCGAAACCTATCCTATCCAGGTGCGTTGTCCAAATGTTTTTAAAACATTGTCATAGTACCTGCTTCAACTACCTCCTCCGCAGCTCCTTCCATTTAATTCCTTCAACATGACGGCAGTGGATGGAGTCGACAGCTTCAAGTTCCTGTGATGGCACATCTCTGAAGATCTGTCCTGGGTCCAGCACACTAATGCAATCACAAAGATAACTCATCAAACACTCTCATCCCACTGCTACCATCAAGAAGATACAGCCTGTGAACCATTATCTCCAGGTTCAAGAACAGCTTCTTCCTATCAACCATCAGATTCTTGCACAACCATAACTACAACCCACACAGCAACAATCTACCATGGACTTTCTCTCAGTTGCACTACATATATCAGTTTGTTTAGTTCAGTTCAGTTTAGTTTATTGTTGCGTGTACTGAGGTACAGTGAAAAGCTTTTGTAGCATGCTAACCAGTCAGCAGAAAGAAGATACATGATTACAATTGATCCATTTACAGTGTACAGATACATGATAAGGGACAAGGGAATAACGGAAAAGGGATAAAGGATAAGGATTACATTCAAGGGTTTAACCTCCACAGCTTTCTAGGGCAAGGAATACCAAAGAACTTTGTGATTAAAAAAAATCTTTCTCATCTCAGTATGAGCCGGTGGCGCAGCAATAGAGCTACTGCCTTACAGCGCCAGACACCCGGTTCGATCCTGGCCACGGGTGCTGTCTGTGCGGAGTCTGTATGTTCTCCCCGTGACCTAAGTGGATTTTGTCCGAGATCTTCGGTTTCGCCCCACACTCCAAAGATGTACAGGTTTGTTGGTTTATTGGCTTTGGTAAAAAATGTAAAATTGTCCCTCGTGTGTGTAGGATAGTGCTAATGTGCAGGGATTGCTGGCCGGAGCAGACTCGGTGGGCTGAAGGGCCTGTTTCCACGCAGTGTCTCTAAACTAAACTAAACTAAACATTTGTTTGTCAGGCAGATCAGCTATTTATTTCATGTCCTACTATCAATCAGCCGCAAGTTAAGAGTTCTCAAGTTGCTGTTTTTCGCTGCCCATTCGGTAGCACAATGGAGTCATCTAACTCATGTGGAGCATAATAGTTTATAACCAGCAGTGACAGATAATGGCAAAATAATCTAGTATGCATTGGGCTAGGAGAGAGCATTTGCCATTGGTTAAGTCAGACATCTTGGTGACGTTGTATTCTGGTAAATTTGATGGTATAAAGCTGGGAGTATGGTTGCAGTTGAGATGGAGGTTTACAGGATGTGGATTTGCACATAATCCTCCTACACTAAAACATGTCAGGACCCAGCGATCTCTTGACTCTTTCTCCCAAAGATTAAATACACCTCTGAGCTCCTGATATGCATTAAGGGTTTTAGCTCAATATGTCCAGCCCGATTGCCCTTGTTGCCTAATATTGCCTGGGTGTACAGGCATGCATTCAATGGCTCAATGGTACTTTATTGTCACATGTACCAAGGTACGGCGAAAGGTCTCGACCTGAAATATCACCTATTCCTTTACTCCAGAGATGCTATCTGACCCACTGAGTTACCCCAACTTTTTGGTGAAATTCATTTTTGTATACAAAGTTCAGTACAAGTATCACTATACTTAAGCACATCTAAGAAACATCTTAGATAAGGATCTCAGATACAGTATAAGTGTATAGCAGTGGTACACTGAGACAGGATACAGTGTTGCCAGATTGGTGACATTTTCAAGTCACAGTTGTTGGAAGTGCAGGTTTCTTGACCTGACCATGAAGACCCATTGACCTGGCAAGACCCAGTTTTGATGACCTAACGCATTCAAGATTACTGGAAGTGCCCCTGTGCTTCTGATCCCAGTCTGCGTCAGGCAGTGGTAGAAGGGGTGTGGTGCCAGTGAGTAGTGGTGTTGGACAGTTAGCTAGTGAGGTGAATCTGAGGGTGAGGAACCAAATCAGCCAAACAGAACCACATCTGACTCCCACGTTGGCACGTGGCTTATGGGGCTGTACAGGATCACAAATAACAACGTTTTAACATTTAGTGCAATCTGTGCTTTTGTAATATAAGATTAGTTTAGTTTAGTTCAGACTGGTTTATTTTCACATGTACCATGGTGCAGTCAAAAGATTTGTGTTGCGTGCTAACCAGTCAGCGGAAAGGCTATACATGATCCACACTGTACAGACACAGGATAAAGAGAATAATGCATAGTGCAAGATAAAGTTCAGTAAAGTCTGATCAAATATAGTCTGGGAGGTAGATGGTAGCTCAGGTCCGCTCTCTAGTTGTTGATAGGGTGGTTCAGGTTGCCTGATAACAGCTGGGAAGAAACTGTCCCTGAATCCAGTGAAGATGGGGTCAATGGAAGGGAGGTTGGTTTGTGTGATGGTCAGGGCTGCGTCCACAACTCTTTGCAAGTTGGTTAATTTGCATTGTTCGATCATAGAATAGAACAGCTGAGGAACAAGCCCTTCAGCCCACATGAACATGCTGAACATGATGCCTATCTAAAGTAACCCCATCTGTCTGCAAATAGTCCCTGCCCCTCTATTCCTTGCCAGGTAATGTGTCTGTCTAGATTCTCCTCAAACAATGTTATCATATTTGTTTCTACAACTTTTCCTGACAACATGCTAGACGGCTACCACACTGAGTGTAAAAAAAGTTGTCTCGTGTATTCCCTTTAAACTTCCCCACTCTCATGATAAAATCTTCTTGTGTTTGACACTTCCAACCTGGGAACAGACTCTGACCATCTATCCTATCTATGCTTCTTATAATTTTACTAGATTAAGTAGGACCCGTTGGGTCCCATGTTCACACAGGAGGGCTGGTCCCCCAATGCAATATTCCACCTCTCCACCAATTCCAATATTGATGGCCAGTGGGAGGGCTTTCTGGAGCGCTAGTATGGGTATTGTGGGCCGAAGGGACTGGTTTCCGGAGGGCTAATATGGACATTGTGGGCCGAATGGATTCTTGGGCTGGCAGCTCAGTCACTCAGGCCTGGTGGGCTGGCAGTTCAGTCACTCAGGCCTGGTAGGCTGGCAGCTCAGTCACTCAGGCCTGGTGGGCTGGCAGCTCAGCCACTCAGGGCTGGTGAGCTGGCAGCTAAGTCACTCAGGGCTGGTGGGCTGGCAGCACAGTCACTCAGGCCTGGTAGGCTGGCAGCTCAGTCACTCAGGCCTGGTGGGCTGGCAGCTCAGTTACTCAGGGCTGGTGTGCTGGCTACTCAGTTACTCAGGGCTGGTGAGCTGGCAGATCAGTCCCTCAGGGCTGGTGGGTTGGCAGCTCAGAAACTGCCAGAAATTTTGCCCAAAACAGTTGAGAGACTCTGTGAGAGAGAAAGGGGAGAGGGTGGAGAATCAATTTTAGACATTTGTCATCTTTTTCTACAGATCACAGCAATGAAGGAGGAAAGTCTATCCTGGCCTGGATCTCACAGGGAGCCAATGGAGAAAAATACTGGGGTGAGGTTTAATAATTACAGGGGGAATACTTACTGATGGACCGAAGGGACTCCCCCTGGGCTAGTACATGCCTGATGGGCCGAAGGGACTTAAAAAATTGAGAGAAATCTTAGTGAAAGGCACTTTTTGTAGACTTTTCCAGACCTGGCACGTGCCTTTTGGGCCAAAATGCTCCTCTGGGGCTAATACGGGCATTTTGGGGCAAAAGGGACTAGTTTCTGGGCTAATACGGGCCATGTGGGCTGAAATGAGTGGTTTCAGGCAGTTCACTCACTCACGGCTGGTGGGCTGGCAATTCACTCACTCATGGCTGGTGGGTTGGCAGTTCACTCACTCATGGCTGATGGCTGGCAATTCACTCACTCACGGCTGGTGGGCTGGCAGTTCATTCACTCATGGCTGTTGGGCTGGCAGTTGACTCACGGCTGGTGAGCTGGCAGTTGATTGACTCACGGCTGGTGGGCTGGCAGTTCACTCATGGCTATTCCTTGAAATTCCATTTCAAGCAGAGTGCAGGCCACCAAATTAATTTCATACCATTTCAAGCACAGTGCAGCCCACCAAATTCATTTCATACAATTCAAGCAGAGTGCAGGCTACCAAATTCAAATTCAATTTCATACCATTTCAAGCAGAGTACAGGCCACCAAATTCAAATTCAATTTCATACCATTTCAAGCAGAGTGCAGGCCACCAAATTCAAATTCAATTTCATACCATTTCAAGCAGAGTGCAGGCCACCAAATTCAAATTCAATTTCATACCATTTCAAGCAGAGTGCAGGCCACCAAATTCAAATTAAATTTCATACCATTTCAAGCAGAGTGCAGGCCACCAAATTCAAATTCAATTTCATACCATTTCAAGCAGAGTGCAGGCCACCAAATTCATTTCATACCATTTCAAGCAGAGTGCAGGCCACCAAATTCAAATTCAATTTCATACCATTTCAAGCAGAGTGCAGGCCACCAAATTCAAATTCAATTTCATACCATTTCAAGCAGAGTGCAGGCCACCAAATTCATTTAATACCATTTCAAGCAGAGTGCAGACTACCAATTCATTTGATTTCAAGCAGAGTTCAGTTCATTCACGGCGTAGACTCACAGTTCTGGACTCAACTCTCACACAGTTTTCCTGGGTGATTGACTCACGTCCGGCCTCCGTGGCTTTATATTCCTGGCCCCCCAGAAGGGGCGTTACCTTCATTGTGGTGATTGACAAGCGAGAGGACCAATCAGCTGACCTCAAGATTTTTTTAACATTCATAACTGTTTTATTTTTCATCGATCGGAAAAATCCTCAGGGCTGTGAGTAAGATGGCCAAAAATCATAGCAATATATGGCAGCATTTTTTCTAAAATCAATATAGAGCGCAGACAGGAAGTGGTCAAGATGAGACTTTTAGTTATATAGATTTACTTCTCTTGGACCCCTCGTCTCCTACGCTCCTGCAAAAACAATCCATTTGTCAAAAAGTTCTTTATAGCTAATACTATCCAATCTGGGCAACATTCTATTGTACCTCTTCCACACTGTCTCCTAAGCCTCAATATCCTTCTTGTTATGGAGTGACCACAACACAACACATGTGGCCTAACAAAACTTTTATACAGCTGCAACAATTGGCAACTGTTCAGGCATCCTTTATTGAAGGCAGTGACTCTCAACTCAACTGCACTTAGCTTATTGTATCAAGTGTTATATTTGTGATACCATCTGGTTGTTAAAGAAACCCTGCACGAATATATAACTGACTCCAGATATAATTATCTGATATGAGGGGTTAAAATAGAACTTTTCATGAGATCTCAGAAGAAATTTGGATTGCCATTTACATTTTTAGCAAAAAAAAACAAAGTACATCTCTGCTAAAGTAATTTAAAGATATACTTTTAATAAGATGGCATGTTTACATTCACATTAATGAATGAATTTCAAGGTATACATAAAAACAAGAACAATTCGCAGGTGAGTCAGCCGTGTCTTTCCAACATTATCAGTATTCATTTTACGTCTCCACAGTTTGCAATATTTATAATCCGACGCCTTGTTTTTGTTGATGACTCATTTACAAGTGAAATCAGTGCTGCCCTGAAAAATGCTAATTGCTGCAACATTCGTAAGAAATAGGGAAATAGGGAAAGGTTTCCTATCATCTACCCGATCTGCATTCCTGTTTCATCATAATCCTTTCATCTTAAAGTTAGAAGTCAGAATATTCACTGATATTGCATCATGCTCATTCCATTTGAACTCCTGAGCAAATGAAGCAGTCCACACTGAGAATGAATGCAGCTCAAACACAACAATGCTCAGACATGCACTGCGAAATGGCTAGTAATAGTAAAAGGAACTGCAGATGATGGTTTACAAAAAAAGACACAAATTGCTGGAGTAACTCAGCGGTCAGGCAGCATCTCTGGAGAATAATGGATAGGTGACGTTTCGGGTCAGGACTCTTCTTCAGACTGATTGTAGGAGGGAAGAGAGGAGGGCAGGACAAAGCCTGGCAGGTTGCAGGTTGATACAGGTGAGGGTGGTTTTTGATAGGCAGATGGTTGGACATAGGCCAGTGATGAAAAGACAGGATTGAGACTAAAGGATTGAAAAGTTGTGAATTGTGAAGCTAGAGGAAGGAATGTAGGTGAGAGTGGAGGGGGTGGGAGAAATAAGTGTGAGTCCAGGTGGGGTACAGCGAAGAGGTGTGTGTGCGTGGGGGGAGGAGGTAGGAAGAGGGGAGGGGGTGTAATTACCGAAAGTTGGAGAATTCAACCTTAATTTATTCAAATAATATTCAATTGAGATAAGTGCCAAACTGTGATGATCACTGGCTACAAGAACAGCTCAGAGAGGAATGTGTTAGAATACTCGGGGCTTGGCGGGATGAGTGTAGCTCCAATAATACTCACAAAGCTCAATAGCATCGAGGACAAGTCATCCCTCTATGCATTCATTGCCTCCATGATCTACAAAATATACTGCAATCACCTGCCTGTGGCTACACTGATAGCACTTCCCAAAACTGCTACTTCTCTTACCATTAAGGATAGGTGTTGCAAGTCCAAAACATCACCCTCCCAAATCACACACAAATCCTGGAAGACCCAACTCAGGGAACAACACTTCATCTTCCAACAGGGCATGTTCCAGTCTGTATGACTCAACACTGAGTGTCTGTAAGTTTAGATAACTAACTCTTTATTTTGTTTAAATGAGAACTACCCATTTTCCTTTCCTTTTTATTTGTACAGCCAGATAATGGTAACAAGTAACATGTTATGGGAGTAGAATTAGGCCATTCCGCCCATCAAGTCTACTCTACCATTCAATCATGGCTGATCTCTGCCTCCTAATCCCATTTTCCTGCCTTCTCCCCATAACCCTCGATCATTACTGGATCCAAGAACGCCCATTCTAATCAAGAATGTGTCTATCTCTGCCTTAAAACATATCCACTGTCTTGGCCTCCACAGCCCTCTGTAGCAGTGAGTTCCACAGATTAACTACCCTCTGACTAAAGAAGTTCCTCCTCCCCTCCTTTCTAAAAGAGCGCACTTTAATTCTGAGGCTGTGACCTCTGGTCCTAGACTCTCCCTCCAGTGGAAACATCCTTTCAATAAAACAGTACACAAACAATACAGCATTAGCAAGCTTTATACAAAGACGCAAAATTATCTTTTAACTGCCTAATTATTTCACCTTAGCAGAGAAATTCCCTTTATTCCACTCATCATCCCCTCCCCCCAACTTTCTTTGCTACCTGGAGTAATTTGTCTCTCTATCAATTGGTTCTGATGAAGGTTTACACACTGTTTCTCTCGGGACAGCAACTAATTTGTTGTTGAGAACTTACAAAAGTATTTATAACTTTTTTTCAACTGTACACAAGGAAAAGAAAGAAAAGAAAGGCGTATTTCAAAAGCAGCTCAATTAATTTCATAACTGATAAAGTATTTTGAGTTTCTGCAGAAATAAAGAACTGCGGATGTTGGTTAATACACAAGAGGACACAAAATGCTGGAATAAATCAATGGGCCGGGCAGCATCTCTGGGAAACTTGGATAGGTGATGTTTCTGGTCGAGACACTTCTTCACACTGATTGTACGGGGGGAGAAGAAACCGGTAACGGGGAGAGGAAGGACAAAGTGTGGCAGGTCATAGGTCAACATAGGGGGAAAGAAGGGGGGGGGGGGTTGGGGGTCGATAAGCAGATGGTTGGAACAAAGGCCAGAGAGAAGAAGTGAAGAAAGATGTGAGACAGGTTTGAAGAGTTGTCGATTGTAAAGCCAAAGTGATGAAAGGTGCAGATGGGGGAGAGTGGTGAATGGAGGGTAGTAATAGGGGGGAAGTCCAGGTGGGGCAGATGGGAGGAAAGTGATGGGGTGGGGCGGGGGGGGGGGGGGGGGGGGGGGGAGGGGGGGGAGGAAAAGGTAAAAAGAGAGGGGGGGGGGGGGGATTAATGACAGGTTCCCTAAAATTGGAGAATTCAGTGTTCATACCCAAAAGAACAGAAAGTGCTGGAGTAACTCAGCCAGTCAGGCAGCATCTCTGGAGATCGTGGATCGGTCATGTTTCGGGTCAAGACCCTTCATACCATTCATACCGTAATATTCAAACGATTGGGTGGTAAGGTACCCAAGCGGAATACGAGTTGCTATTCTTCCAGTTTGCGTATGGCCTCACTCAGGCAATACAGGTGAGCCAGGACAGAAAGGTCAATGTGGGAATGTGAACAGGAGTTAAAATGGTTTGTAACTGGGAGATCCAGCAGGCCTTACTGCATGGATGTTGCCCCTGTGGCCTCATGTACATCAACGAGACCAAGCGTGGACTTGTCAACTGTTTTGCTGAACACTTGCCCTCACTACTCCAAGGCCTCTTCCCATTTCTAGATTTCTTCTCCACCCTCCCCCACACACACACAATCAGTCTGACGGTCTCGATAAAAAATGTCACCTTTTCATGTTCTCCAGGGATGCTGCCTGATCCATTGAATGACTCCAGCACTTTGTGGCCTTTTGAGTTTCTGTCGTCTGTATTCATTTGTAACTTGCAGTTGCTGTGCCTGGATTCAGACTGTATTAAATTGATTGATTGATTAAAAGATACAGCACGGAAACTATCGTTTAAGAAGGTACTGCAGATGCTGGAAAATCGAAGGTAGACAAAAATGCTGGAGAAACTCAGCGGGTGAGGCAGCATTTATGGAGTGAAGGAAATAGACAACGTTTCGGGTCGAGACCCTTCCTCAGACCCTTTGGTCCACTATCCACACCAACCATCAACCACTGATCCACACACTGGTTCTATGTTATCCCACTTTCTCATCCACTCCCTACATATTATGAGCAATTTTTTTTCACGAAACTCAATTAACCTGCAAACCCACACATATTTGGGATGAGGGAGGAAACCGGAGCATCCGGATGAAACCCATGCAGGCACAGCGAGAATGTGCAAACTCCACACACAGGCGATCTTAGGGCAGCGCAATAGCGTAGCGCCATAGATCCGGGTTCGTTTCTGACTACAGGTGCTGTCTGTATGGAGTTTGCATGTTCTACCTGTAACCTGTGTGGGTTTTCTCCAGGGGCTCCAGTTTCCTCCCACACCAAAGACGTACAGGTTTGCAGGCTAATTGGGTTGGTAAAATTGTAAATTGTCCCCAGTGTGTGTTAGTGTGCGGGAATAGGTGGTCAGCACAGACTCAATGGACCAAAGGGCTTGTTTCTGCGCAGTATCTAGAAAGCACCAGTGGTCATGGTCGAACCCGGGTGGTCTAGCGGTGTGAGGCAATACCTGTACCAGATGCACCGTTCATGTTACAGCTTTCTCTCCATAATCAGAATCAGAATCACACTTTATTCGCCAAGTATGTTTTGCAACATACGAAGAATTTCATTGGCCAGGTCAGTCATACAATTAAAAAGCAACAGATCACTCAAAAACACATTTTAACATGAACATCCACCACAGTGACTCCTACACATTCCTCATTGGGATGGAAGGCGAAATAAAGTTCAAGTCCTTTCCCTTAGTTCTTCCTCAGTTGTGGGCCTCGAGCCCCCGTTGACGGGATGATCTTGACTCCCGTAGCCGGTGGCATTTCGGGCCCTCCGCGTCGAGGCGATCCGCTCCCGCATTGGGGGGGGGGGGGGGGATGTCAGCTCCCCCGCGCCGGGCGATCGTACCTCGACCGGGGCTGGTCGAACCTTCGGGAACGTTGGAGCTCCCAACTCAGCCTCTCCCGAAGACTGCGAGCCCTTGATGGTAAAGTCTGCGGTGGTCACGGTGGGAGCGATCCCAGGCAAGGGATCAGCTCCGATGTTAAATACGCGCCCCGCGGTGGGACACACGACAGTCCGAGGAGGCTTCCAGCTCCAGCGATGGAAGGCCGCAGAGCTGGGAGAATGTGATCCGAAAAATAATCACATCTCCGGCAAGGTAGGAACTTGAGAAAAAGTTTCCCCCGATCCCCTCCCCCCTCCCCCACATAAAACAAACCGAAGAACATTTAAACAAACTTTTAACACACTTAAACCACCAGGGGCGTCTCCCCGACGCCCCTGGTGGTCACACTATTATCATCCAGACTCAGGCGCTTTCTTTCCCATTGTAGTAAAGCACTGCAAATCACCAGAATGATGTTGATATAAGATTCCCATTCAAATATGTTGGGAAGTACAGGGTGGCGTGAAAGATTGCAGGTCTAAACAAGAAAGCATCTACAGCTCCCAATGTTACACTTTTGTTCCTCCTCGTTCACCCTTTGTCAAAGTATGACAATGACCCCAGCTCTATCTCTTATTAAGTCCACCAACATTACAGTTACTATAGTGCTAAAGAAGGGTCCTATCCCGAAACGTCACCTGTCCATGTTCTCCAGGGATGCCAGTAACTGACCCATTGAGTTACTCCACCACTTTGTGTCCTTTTTTGCAAACCAGCATCTGCAGCTCCTTGTTTCTACTATAGCGCTGTTGGCCAGTTTGACATTCAGTAATGATTAATTTTGTAAACTAATCAAAAAGCAAGGAGTCTATAGCTGTAGTTTTCTTTCTTCTTTAAAAAATCACGACTCGGGTCTAAAGAAGTGTCATGACCTGAAACATCACCTATCCATGTTCTCCAGAGATGCTGCCTGACCTGCTGAGTTATTCCAGCAATGTGAGTTCTTTTGTTTATTCCCTACCCACCGATGGCATTCAGGAAATGCTCAGGATTGAGCCATATCCCAAGTATCCTATTTGATCTGAACCATAATTCCTATATTACAAGTCCCTATCTCTGCTCACTATATTCTATCTTTGCAATCCCATTCCTAAATTCTCCCCACCCACATCGACTCTTCCCAAAGCGCAATTATTTGGATTCTCTTCTTCGTTCTCTCACTAAAGTCGAGTTCATTGTTGAAGATTGGCGTGGGTCCAGGTTTTATATGTGAAGTGCCTTGGGACAATAGAAGAATGCCAGTCAATATTATTTTGAGTACTCAGTGGTTTGCTTTGGAGATTCTGAAGCATGATGATGTGGCTACGCTACAGAATGGTTTTATTCTTTCCCAGTCTCCTGAGTCCATGTTCTCAGCAATCAGCCAACTAGCGTGCCTTTGTAGACAGGATTCTGGAAAACAGCTGCCGGGATCCTCTAAGGAATTATGTAAAAAGCTAGAGATTTGGCAGTTCTTAAATAAAAAAACAGCTTTTAATAAACAGCTTACACAGGGTGTTGCAAAGGTGGTGATTTCCATTATTCTGTCAGGGTCATCAGGAACACATTAGAAAGCTAAAATGTACTTTCATCGAGGCCAATATCCCGAGGCTCCGCTTCACTGCAAAATTTCTCTTATACGCCGCTCTTGTTTAGTGAAGCACAATCTATAATTGTGAGAGTGGGGAGGGTGAGGTGGGGAATGGGGGTGCTGGCTTTTTACAACTCCTTCACTCAGTATAAATTTGGTGGTACCTGTAGTATACAAAATATGTGGGGCGGTCCCTATTGTTTGATGCCATTTATTTCGAAGTGAAATATTATCTCAAAGAAGAAAGAATAAAGCATGAAAACATAGAAACATAGAAAATAGGTGCAGGAGTAGGCTATTCGGCCCTTCGAGCCAGCACCGCCATTCAATGTGGAAATTTTTAAATGGTGAAAGAAATAATAGTGCCTCTGATAAGAAGACAACAAAGGAGATCGAAGTCAAATATGGACATCAGATTTATCTCACATTTCTGACCTATTCGCTCTGTTTCACTCATTTAATAGTGAAAGGCATGGATAGAGTGGACGTGGAGAGGATATTTCCACTGTAGGGAGAGTCTAGGACCAGAGGTCAAGGCCTCAGAATAAAAGGACTTTCCTTTAAGAAGATGAGGAGGAATTTCTTTAGAGGGTGGTGAATCTGTGAAATTCTTTGCCACAGAAGGTTGTGGAGGTCAAGTCAATAGATGTGTTTAAGGCAGAGATAGATTCTTGATTAGTACGGGTGTCAGGGGTTGTGGGGGAAAGGCAGGGTTGAGAGGGAAAGATAGATCAGCCATGATTGAATGGCAGAGTACATTTGATGGGCCGAATGGCCTCTAATTCTGCTCCTATCACATGAACTTATGAACTTCATGTTGTCCTGTTTTATTGTGTCGGAATTTTCAGTTTATAAACTTAGCAATGTGGATTCAACGTACCTGTTAGAATCGAGTTGTTGCCTCACGGATTATTTTTACTTCATCGATTACTATTTGGTTCTCCGTTGGGAAACTGTTCAAACAATGGGAGATGAATTGATTTGGTTACAATGGGTCAAACGGTGCTGGGAAATCTACCAGAGACCAGAACGAGGCCCAAATTATTGCTCATGTGGGGAAGCATTGAGTTAATGAGCATCAGCCAGCTCATATTTGTTAAAGGCCAATTGATTTTTTTGATAGGCCAAAGAGGCTGTTTGCATGCTCTTTGACTTTAGTATAGTTTAGAAATACAGCATGGAAACAGGACCTTGTACACACCGAGTTCAGATCATTCATCCACACACAAATTTACCGTTATCCCGCTTTCCCTCTTAGTTACTTCTCTGCCAGATGCATCCCCACTGCACTAGATTAAACCACGAGGGAGGTTGATTTCACTGATTGCTATGGGCCAGTTTTTGATTTAGTTGTCACTGCTGGTGATAATAATGGCTTCCAAATGAATGGCTGTGCATTTTCATTAAAAGCAGGAAACCTTGCAACACATTTTAATAAAGTTCTCATCTGAGATGGCAACCAAAGAAAATCACTTCAGTTCATTCTAATCTTCCAACATAACAAATGACAACAACTTCAATTCAAAATAGTTCCAAGATCGTACATGGAAACTTTATTGATCACTTGGCCAAAATTGTGGTGAAAGATGTGGCCAAACTGACTGCTCAAGTGGGCTCAAGAGGTGTCAGCATTTCTCCAAACGACTGGCAGAGGTTGCAGATCCAACAGGGCAGTCAGGGAAATCAAGAGGTAAATGACTGTCAGACATTAGGCTGAGGCAACAAAAGAAAAAATAACCTGGGATAAAAATACATTATTTACAGAGGTGCAGTGATCAAGGTACTAGCATGAGTTTATCAGAGTTTGTAAGACATAGGAGCAGACCTAGGCCATTCAGCCACTCGAGTCCGTTCCACCATTCGATTATGGCTGATCTATTTTTCCCTCTCAACTCCATTCTCCCGCCTTCTCGCAGTGACCGATGACACTTTTACTAATCAAGAACCTATTCATCTCCGCTTTAAAAATACCCCAATGACTTGGCCCTCACCATCATTTGCACGCAAACAAGGGGCAAAGGTATTAGCACCATTAAATGACAGTCCATCGGAAGAGGAAAGTGATGAGCTGAAAGAGAACTAACTAGCTAACCTTTTCCATTGGTAGATAAGCCAATGGTCTGGCAAAAGTATGGAAAGGTTGTGTGCTGGAGGGGGAGAAGAGAACGCGTAATATAAAGAAAGTGCGGTGGGGAATAACAATTGGATATCTCCCTGGACGCTCATAATGGGCGGGCAATAACAACAAATATTGTCATAAACATAAGGCATTCTTTGAAAGTCTGAGATGCAATGCTGGAAGTGTAGTGTCTACCAACGAGGTCCACCTGTTTTGCTGCAGGTTCAGGAGATGAAGCAGACATTCTCTTTGATGGTACTATGGCAGACGGTGTTGATTGCAGAAGTATCTGTGGAGGCCACTGGGGTTGAGGAACAATCCTGCAAGGCCAAGAAGTAAGCAGCCACAGAATTAGACATGGGTGAAGCAAAGTCCATTGCAAATGAGTTAAGTCCGAGGCATCATTTGGACAGTGATTCAGCAATTGCAGAGTGATGAGTGTTTCCCAACCTGGAGAGCAAACGGTTTGGAGGAAGGTTTTGTCATCTGTTCAGAGGCCATGAGAGAGCTGGTTCCTGGGGCAATCGGGACAAATGTGCCTCTGCAGGAATCACCAGGAAGATGAAAGGCAGAATGCTTGCAAAGGGCAGTGTAGTAATGTGACCAATTCATTCTGGTACTCGGCAGCACGGCAGAAGGTGTCGTATGTCATAAGGTCATAACTGATAGGAGTAAAATTAGGCCATTTGGCCCATCAAGTCAATTCTGCCATTCAATCACGGCCTATCTATCTCGCCCTCCTAACTCCATCCTCCTGCATTCACCCCGGAAGAGGTCCTTGTCTTTGTTGTTGTCCACAGAGCTGCTCATTGACCTGAATCAACGCTCGATTAAACGTGATGCCTAAAGAGAGAACTGCATTGCAATGTGGAGTCGGTTCAAAAGCTCTAAAGATCTTAAAAGGATAGACTATTTTGTGGGTTTGAACCTACTGGTGAGAGTCCAACCCAGCACGACATCTGGCAATAGAAGGCAAGGAGGCGGGGGCAGTACTGAGAGCCTTGGAATCAATCCAGAAATGGAATTGTATTTTGACTTCACAAGGGACAAAAGAAAAGAGGAAAGGTCTGGTGCCTGAAGAGAGCCAGAGTGGGTCAGGATGCAGAATACAGGATGAAAGTGAATCTTAAAATGCAAACTAAGTAGAATAGAATGTGATTGAGTTCTTTCTACCCAGTAATGCAGTAAATAACATGCATAACTGTAGCTGATGCAATCATTGATAAGACTGTTAGCATTTACCATTTAATGTCAACAGCTGGCATTTACAATATGTAATACAATATATTCATAATTACACAGAGATGTGGAGACCAATACTTTAAGGAAAGAGAAAGAATATGAATAGGCTGTTGCTCTGGTTTGCCTGCTGATCCCACCCACCATCAACTTAAGTTCATAAGTTGTAGGAGCAGAATTAGGCCATTCGGCCCAACAAGTTGCTCTGCGATTCAATCATGGCTGATCTATCTTTCCCTCTCAACTCCATTCTCCTACCTTCTCCCCATAACCCCTGACAACCATACTAATCAAACTCAGGATCTCCTGCCTCTCTCCACTCATCTCCACCCCACCTCAAAGTCTGAAGTGAAGCCAGAATGCAGGAGTAGGAAAGCTTTTACACAACATTTGGTTCAATATTTTAATTACAGACAAAAGAATAGTGAAGAATCTCGAAGGCTGTGGAGCCCAAGTCAATGGATATTTTTAAGGCAGGGATTGTCAAATTCCCGATTCTAGCCAAATAAAAACTAACACCTCTTTACCACAATCTTAATAACCTCAGTGGATCAGAGAGGTTTTTACACAGTAGAAGCAAGGAACTGCAGATGATGCTTTACAAAAGTGTTGGAGCAACTCAGCAGGTCAGGCAGCATCTCTGGAGATCTTGGATAGGTAATGTTTCAGATCAAGACCCTTTTTCAGACTGATTGTGGAGGGAGGAGAAAAAAAAGCTGAAAGAAAGAGCGGGGCAGGACGAGACTTAAACAATATGGGATTAATGACAAGAGCACAGCAGCCAGGGGAAAAATGCAGAAAATTGCAGCTTCTTGGGAGACCAAAGAATGAATTCCCAGAGGTCATTAATTAACCCAGAACTTAGTTACAATTCTCCTATGTATGCCTTAATGACAAGTGTGATAGTTTTAATTAAAAAAATTTAGGTGCTACATCTGATCCATATTTTCGCTCCAGCTTCTAACAAAATCCATGGAAACTATGTCTATTCCTGTGAGTTCTTTAATCTTATTAGCGAGTCCTGTCTTTTGTTTTGTATTTATCTCGTGTCCAAATTGCACAGTTAGCTTTCCTCTGTGTTTTTTTCTTTAAACTATCGTGCACCTTTGAAACCGTTCACAAGTGTTGCCATGGGAACCACATGCTTCGGAACATTGGATATACTGGAGTGAAGATGCTATCCCCATGGTGATGCTTATGTCATCTGCACACAAATGGGAAGATAGATTATAACTTACCTGCAGCATATTTTTGAGTGGGGATTTTAACATTTCAATTAATTCCTTGACCAACTTCAGAAGGTTATACATTTAATAAAATTCAAAGATAATTAAGTGTATTGAAATTTTTTTATTACAGGGATTCCTGTCATTTCTCAGTTTCAACTGTTTCTCAGTTATTAAGATGTGGTATATTTTGGTAATGTAAGGTATATTGTATACTGCAAGTTTAATGCAATTACATAATTATTTTTATTACAATATAAATGTATAATTTCCTCACAACTGTTTTAAATGGATATAAAGTTATCATCAAAACAGCAGAATTTCAATATTTCTCACACATCAAAAATACTATTAATATTACAATAGACAATACAATAGACAATAGGTGCAGGAGTAGGCCATTTGGCCCTTCGAGCCAGCACCGCCATTCAATGTGATCATGGCTGATCATCCCCAATCTGTACCCCATTCCTGCCTTCTCCCCATAATCTTCTGACTCCGCTATTTTTAAGAGCCCTATCTAGCTCTCTCTTGAAAGCATCCAGAGAACCAGCCTCCACCGCCCTCTGAGGCAGATAATTCCACAGACAACTTCTGATGAATTTTGGGTATTTGCTTATAAAATATGGCAGATGAAGAAGGCGGCACAGTGGCGCAGCTGGGAGTGCCGCTGTCTTGCATTGCCAGAGACCTGGGTTCAATCCTGACCTCAGGTGCTTCAATCCTGACCTCAAACTATAATAATAATAATAAATTTTATTTAATGGGCGCCTTTCATACATCTCAAGGACACCTTACATAGTAATCGGAATAAAAACATATAATCAGAATAAAACAGGTAATTAAAGACATCACAGAGACACAAATTAAAAACAGAATTCAATCCAAAAACAGAAAATCAAAAACACAGTGTGAAAAGAGAGCAGCGGCAGCCAAAGCGCGCCAGCGTTCACTCTCTCTTCACGGCAGCCATCTTGGACACAGACCTACAGGACTACAATTAGACAAAAAAAATCATCCCCCCACAGTGGATAGCACTGTGGAGGAAGGCACAATGTCCAGTCCCCACCCCATGATCACCCCAAAGTCAGGCCTATTGAGGCCACCGCAATTGCCTGTACGGAGGCCCGATGTCCCTGGCCGTTCTCACCGGGTGGTCTTGGGTGCAGTTAGCACATCATGGATTTCCTCCGGGTGATCCAGCTTCATTCAACATCTCAAAGACGTGCGGGTTTGTTGGTTAACTGGCCTCTATAAATTGCCCCCAGTGTGAAGGGGCAACTACTGAGAAAGTGGAATAACATAGAACTAATGTGAATAGGGGAATCGACAGTTGGCGTGGGCTCAGTGTCCATGTCATTTTTCTAAACTACACTAAATTAAGCCACGGCCTTGTATACGATAAAAATGTTCCGTTAAAGGTTAAAATGTAAATTAAAATGGATAATTCTAGTTTTAGATAATTCCAGTTCAACTCTAGTTGTTAATAGAATGGTTTCGTTGCCTGATAACAGCCGTGAAGATACTGTCCCAGAATATGGACATGTGTTTTCATTTCTGTGTACCTCTTGCCTGATGGGAGAGGGGAGAAGAGGGAACGCCTGGGGTGAGACTCGTCCTTTATTATGCTGGAGGCCTTACCGAGGCAGCATAAAGTGTGAATTGAGTCAATGGAAGGGCAGTTAGTTTGTATGATGATCTGGGCTGTGTCCACAATTCAATGCAATTTCTTGCAATCTTGGATGGAGCTGTTTCCTAACCATGCTGCGATAAAATGCTTTCAACGGCACATCTGTGGAATTTGGTGAGAGTTGTCGGGGACATGCCGAATTTCCAATGCCCTCAATGGAAGCAGGGGCATGGTGTGCTTTCTTGGCCATTGTTTGGTCCGGGACCATTGGGTGGTCCAGGACAAGTTGCGGGTGATATTTACTACTAGAAACTTGAAACTTTCAACCATCTCTATATCGGGCTGTTAATGCATTACGTGGTACGTGTACCAATTCGCTTCCTGAAGTAGATCACCATCTCCACTGTCTTGCTGACGTTGAGAGAAAGATTGTTGTCTTGACACCAGGTCACAGGATTCCCAATTTCCTGCTTGTACTCTGTCCAATATTTGATATCCGGCCAACAACAGTGGTGTCATCCACAAATTTGTAAATTGAATTGGAATTCTACTTGGCTGCACAGTCATGGTATAAGAAGTGAAGAAAGCTGGCTGAGAATGCAACCTTGTGGTGCACCAGTGTTGAGGATTATCCTAGAGGATATTTTATCCCCTATCCTCACTGATCATAGTCTGTTGATCAGGAAGTCGAGGATCCAGTTTCAGAGACGAGTACCAAGGTCCATGAGCTTGGTGATGAGCTTGGATGGGATAATAGTATTAACAGCAGAGCTGTAGGCTATGAATAGAAACCTGACGCAGGAGTCTCTCTTATCCAGGTGTTCCAGGGATGAGTGTAGGGCCAGGGAGATGACATCAGCTGTGGCCGTGTTGTGGCGGTAGGTGAACTGCAGTGTGTTAAGGCTGCTTGGTAGACTGGATTTAAGGCATTTAACTACAGTATATTTAACTAGCCTCTCAAAGCACTTCATAGAAACATAGAAAATAGGTGCAGGAGTAGGTCATTCGGCCTTTCGAGCCTGCACCGCCATTCAATATGATCATGGCTGATCATCCAACAGTGTCCTGTACCTGCCTTCTCTCCATACCCCCTGAATCCTTTAGCCACAAGGGCCACATCTAACTCCATCTTAAATATAGCCAATGAACTGGCCTCAACTACCTTCTGTGGCAGAGAATTCCGCAGATTCACCACTCTCTGTGTAAAAAATGATTTTCTCATCTCGGTCCTAAAAGACGTCCCCCTTATCCTTAAACTGTGACCCCTTGTTCTGAACTTCCCCAACATTGGGAATAATCTTCCTGCATCTAGCCTGTCCAACCCCTTAAGAATGTTGTAAGTTTCTATAAGATCCCCCCTCAATCTTCTAAATTCTAGCGAGTACAAGCCGAGTCTATCCAGTCTTTCTTCATATGAAAGTCCTGCCATCCCAGGAATCAGTCTGGTGAACCTTCTCTGTACTTCCTCTATGGCAAGAATGTCTTTCCTCAGATTAGGAGATCAAAACTGTACGCAATACTCCAGGTGTGGTCTCACCAAGACCCTGTACAACTGCAGTAGAACCTCCCTGCTCTTATACTCAAATAATGATGGTGAATGTCAAGGCCACTGGACGATAATCATTAAGGCATGAGACCTTGCTTTTCATCGGCACCGGTCTTCTTGAAGCAGGTGGGTGGTTGGTGTGGACTTGTTGGGCCGTGAGTTATGTTCACAAGCTGGATGATTCCGTGATGATTCTATTACTCCAAATTAACGATTTATTAGGCCAGAGAATCCATGGGTAAATAACTCTTATTTTCTCATTGTTTTGCTGGTTCATTCTAAAATTCTCTTATCTACAATGTCGTGATTATTTTTAAACATTGTCTTTTTTTCTCCTTCCAGTTACCCGATCAATTGCACCCACAGAGACACTGAAGGCTGAGATGATGAGGAATTTCTTCTCTTAGACTGCTGTGAATCTTTAGAATTGTGTAGCCCAGACAGCCATGGATGCAGAACCATGAAGTACAAGCTTTGGATTTTTGGACTGATGGAAAATCAGGGATAAATAAAAACTGCAGGAAAATGGAATCCGAGGCCAACTATTAGATCAGCTCTGATCTTAATTAATTTGCAGAGACTGAGGGAGCTACACATGGCTGCCTCCTGCTTCTATTTTTTATACTATGTTTATCCACATGCACTACACTCGCTCTGCCTGTTTGTCTTTCCCTCACCTTGTTTCCACTTCTGCTGCTCTGATATCTTTATTGCCATTACTCTCCAGCCTTTGATTTAGATTTCCTTTCTCATTCTCTTCTTTTGAGTGTATAGTCAAGGTCCGAATACCATCTGCTTCAATTGCTTTTAGTTTTGTTTAGCTTTGTTTATCGATACAGCGCCGAAACAGGCCCTTCGGCCCATTGAGTCTGTGCCGACCGGTGATTTACACTAGAATTATCCTAGACTAGAGACAATTTACAATCTTTGCCAAAGCCAATGAGCCTACAAATCTGTACGTCTTTGGAGAGTGGGAGGAAACCAGAGCATCCGGGAAAACCCATGTGAGAACGGGGAGAACATTCAAATACTGTACAGACAGCACCTGTAGTCAGGATCAAATCCAGGTCTCTGGCGCTGTAAGGCAGCAACACTTCCGCTGCACAATGCTTTCTGAATGCTAAAACCATAACTTGTTCCCAAAACTAATTTAAACAAATAGATAGCTACACCATTCATTACACCAAACATTAATGACTTCATTAGGTACATTGGCTGTGTAACCAGAATAAGAATGAATCAGTTAAAACTGCCCTTTTTGATGAGCAACGGCTGTTTCCATCCATTGAGGCAATTCAACGAAGAACAGTGAGTGGAGGAAGCACAAATAATTCCAACATGATGCACGCATTTTATATGAAATATATGGAGAAGGTATAGGAATCTGAAAACTAACATCCAGGTTCAGGAACAGCTTCTTTCCAACAACCATCAGGTTATTGAAAGCTATGAACTCCAACTAAACTGTGAACTATCAACTGCCTGGGTTACACTCGTTCACTTACACTTGGGTTTTGTTTTGTTTTTGCACTATATAAGTGATTTTTACTTATTGGGCTACATTTTTATTTTGCTTAAGGTACACAAAAATGCTGGAGAAACTCAGCGGGTGCAGCAGCATCTATGGAGCGAAGGAAATAGGTGACGTTTCGGGCCGAAACCCTTCTTGTTGTGTTTGTTGTGTTATCTATTGAGTATTGTGTTTACAATCCTGTTGTGCTGCTGCAAGTAAGAATTTCATTGTTCTGTTTTTGGGACATATGACATTAAACGCCCTTGAGCCTTCACTCTGATACCAAGTGTCACACGCGCCTTGTGTTTCTTTGTATATCCTTAGGGGTGAATAGCTGTACAGATGGTTAGACTCAGCAGAGCATGACTGAATCCCAAGGGAATCTCCAGACTTATCTGACAAGTCTTGAGAGACAATTCCTGCAACTCGGAGAGGTGTTGATCATGTGAGCCTTCTTATTGAGGGAGTAATCTAAAGACCATAGTCATCTCTTACTAGACCCATAATAGCTATGGTAATTTTTCATGAACCAAATTGTGTCATCTGCAATTAAAATGTAACCTAATTGTGCTTTACAGAGGGTGCAGGGTAAACAGAAAGCTTCCATAATTTTACCATCCCCTGGGTTTCATTTCAATGTGCTTGATTTTCCTTGTGCAATTTCTAGAGGACAAATGGCAGCTAATGTGGAAACATAGTCCTTGAAGCCAAATTGCTGGGTTTCACTATTATATCTCTGCTGGCAAGAGGAACTGCCTCTAAATGTTCTAGTGGTTCATATTGTGGAGATCGGGGATAAGAAGGAAATGGTGTTCCATACTGGAAGGGATTAGTTTAATTAGTTATAATGTTCAGCACAGGCATTGAGGGCCGAAGGGCCCGTTCCTCCTGTGTTCAACTACTCGCAGAATCTTCACCAGGAAAACTGATGATATTGCTTTCTCTAAGAAGGGATTATCCTAAGAAGAGGCATAATTAGAATGGACATTTATTGGAGTCATAGGGACATTCAGCAAGGAAACCAAGATGCCCCATTCAAGTAAATCCCATTTACCTGCACCCAGTCCATACCCCACTGAACATTTCCTGTCCATGTACCTGTCCATATTTTCAATGTCGCTATTGTACCTTCCTCTACGATTTCCTCTGGCAGCTTGTTGCACATACCCACCATCGTATGTGTGAAAATAATGACCCACAGGTTCAGACTAAATCTCTCCCCTCTCAACTTGAACCTATGTGCTCTAGTTCTTGATTCACCTATCCAAAAAAAAAGGGTATCCACCCTATCTATTAATCTCATTATGTTATACACCTCAAGATAACCCCTTACCCTCCTGTGCTCCAAGGAATAAAGTCCTAGTTTGCCCAACCTCTCACTATAGCTCAGGCCCTCAAGTCCTGGCAAAATCCTTATAAATCTTCTCTGAAATGTTTCCAGCTTAATAGCATTTTTCTTATAATAGGATGACGAAACGTGAACACAATATTCTAAGATTGGTCTCACCAACTTCTTGTACAACTTTAACACAATGTCCCAACTTTTATACTCATTTTCCTGACTGATGAAGGCCAGTGTGCCAAAAGCCTTATTCACTACCCTATCTACCTGCGATGCCACTTTTATGGAACCATGGTCTAATAATCTTAGTTATTCCAGCTCTACCACCCCCTTCAGGGCCCTACCATTCACTGCAAAGATCTGCCTGGTTTGACACCTTTAACTTACCTGAATTAAACTCCATTTGCCATTCCCTGCTCAGCTGATCAAGCATCCAATGGAATTCTTGATAACCATCTTCAGTGTCTACTATAGCATTTTTTTATACCACTATCTACAAACCTACTAATGGCACATTGCACCTTTTCATCCAAATCATTTATATAAATGGCAAGCAGCAGTGGGCCCAATACTGACCCCCTGAGGCACACAACTAGTTGTAGACCTCCAGTCTGAAAAACATCTTTCCACCACTACCCTACCTTATGGTTTCCTACCATAAAGCCAATTCTGTAACCAGTTAGCTATCTCTGCCTGCGATCTGACCTTCCAAAGCAGCCTACCTTTTCCAACCTTATTAAAGGCCTTATGATTTCCTTCTTAAGTATCTCACACTCCTACAGGGAAACACTTGATCGCAGCTGCCTTTACCTGGCTCATGCCTCCTTTTTCCTGACCAGACCTTCAATTTCTCTTGAAATCCAGGGTTGCTTACTCCCATCTGTCTTGCCCTTTACTCCAATGGAAACATACATACCTTGAACTATTTCTATGACATTTTTAACAGCTATGTCATTTATATTATTGATTGATATATATTTTTGTCACGTGTACCGAGATACAGTGAAAAGCCTTTGTTAGTGTGTTATCCATTCACAACAGATAATACTATGCATGAATACAATCAAGCTATACACAACAGGTAGTGTGAGAGAAAAATACCAGTGTGCAGAATAGAGTTTCTCAATATCGTAGCATAACAGTAGCAGAGACAAAGTCCAATGTTTGCAATGAATGAGTTCAGAAAATCGAGACTGTACCCTGGTGTATGGGAGGACTGAAGAACAAGGACTCAACCTGAAACGTCACATTCCTTCAATGCACAGATGCTGCCTATTCTACTCCAGCATTTTGTGTCTATTGTCGGTGTAAACCAGTATCTGCGGTTCCTTCCTACACTAAAAGTTTGGACGATTTAAGTCTCGAAGGGGTGTTTAATCAGATTTTGACTGTTATTTTGTTCAGTCCAAATAAAGATAATGCGATCAGGAGCCAATTGAATTAACTTCAGCGGCAGGAAGTCTTCCAATGCCTTCTACAGAGCAGCAAATCTCTACAAGTTTCATCTCTCTGCACAGCTTTGCAACACCCGATAACACTGGTTTAATTCTCTACGGGGTGGGAGATTGCAACCTTTACGTGGTCCGCCCTGTTTCGACAAATGCAATCAACCCGGCATGCACAATCAAATAAGAACAAATAGAACAAGTTGCCCGACAACTTTAGGCTGTGCACCCCATACGCAAGAAGAAGAAGAAGAATTCTCTACCATTTTACCCATTCTCCCTTCCCCAACATATCTTGCAACATACGAGGGGTTATTGCACTGTCACCTTCTTCTTTGCAGATACACCATGTCCCGCTTCCCTGATGCAGGCATTCTTAAAGAAACACCAAAGTCAAATTTCTTGCAATGTGCAGGATTATCCCAGAAAGAGCCGTTTTGCAAAATACACCAAAGTCAACATTATCTCAGTTATATAACACAGAGGGAATGAATTTCAAAACAAGAGAACCAATACCAAAATTGCCTAAGAAAATAATCAGGAAATGAAACAAATTTAGCACAGATGTGCTCAAATATATTGAGACATTTGGCAAAAATTTGTTCAACTCTGCAAACTTTTTAGACTTTAGACTTTAAAGATACAGTGTGGCAAAAGGCCCTTCAGCCCACCAAGCCCGCACTGACCGGCGATCACCCCATACTCTAACACTAGGGATAATTTACAATGTTACAGACGCAATTAATGTACAAACCTGTATGTCTTTGAAACTAAAGCACCCGGGGAAAACCCACGCGGTCATGGGGATAACGTACAAACTCCATACAGACAGTACCCGTAGTAAAGATTGAGCCCGGGTCTCCTGCGCTGTAAGGCAGAAACTCTACCACTGCGCCACTGTGCTGCCCTCTTTTCCTAATATACTTGCAGCATTTCCAAAATGATTATTGTAATATAATTTCTAATGTTTGGAACAAATTGAAGTACAAGTGAACTCACAGCAGCGTATATATCAATTGCTTTTGCCAAATAGCATTTGAAAGCTGGATGATCCCATGGCTCACCTTACATGCTCTCTTACCTCTTGACGATGTTTACTAATCCAGCCTAATTGATGATTCTTTGACTTTAAGGACTGTGGTTGATCTCTGTCCAGTTCTCTGTATATTTGATACTGCAAGTCAAGACTAATAAGAATAATCAGTGGGGGCTAAATTGGATGTCCTCCAGAATGTGCGCAGGACTCCAGTGTGTGATTAACCAGCATCCATTGCCTTTGTTCCACTCAGAATGATAGTTTTGTGCTATTTGCTTACTTGCAGAATCGTGCAGCTGTGCTAAACATATTGAGAAGCTGTACACTCAATCGGTCAATATTGTGAAATGCTGCCACTAACTTAAAAGCAGTTTGCACATTTTCCCAACGTGACCCCACCACTTGCCATATCTTCCCATCTCCTCCCCTGTCTGCTTTCCGCAGAGACTGCTCCCTCCGTAACGCCCTGGAACATTTGTCCCTTCCCACCCGAACCACCCCCTCTCCGGGCACTTTCCCCTGCAACTGCAAGAAATGGTATTCTTTACCTCTCCCCTTGACTCCATTCAAGGACCCAAGCAGTCTCTCCAGGTGCGGCAGAGGTTCACCTGCACCTCCTCCAACCTCATCTATTGCATCCGCTGCTCTAGATGTCAGCTGCTCTACATCGGTGAGACCAAGCGTGGGCTTTGCGATCGCTTCCCCAACACCTCCGCTCGGTTCGCAATAATCAACCTGATCTCCCGGTGGCTCAGCACTCAACTCCCCCTCCCATTCCGAATCCGACCTTTCTGTCCTCGGCCTCCTCCATGTCCAGAGTGAGGACCACCGTAAATTGGAGGAGCAGCACATTATATTTCGCTTGGGCAGTTTGCACCCCAGTGGTATGAACATTGATTTATCTAATTTCAGATAGTCCTTACTTTCTCCTCACCTTCTCAGCTCTCCCTCAGCCCACTGGCTCCACCTCTTCCTTTCTTCTTACAAGTCTCTGTCTGACATGATAAAGGGTGGTGCAACGCAGGGGAGATAAAGCTACAGGGTAATCTTCGGGCACTCTACTGGTGCAGGAGCTGGGGGCAAGGGTGTTGGAGGAGAAATATACTCCATCTTGAACAGAGCCTCTCCAGCCCAACTCAGCAAAGACAGGAATGTAAAGAGTCAGGTTCCACAGACATGGATGTGGTGTATTCAATGATCTGCTTGTGTTGCTGCTACACACATAATGTCAAGAGACAAGTCAAGAATATTTTATTGTTATATGTCCACATCTGTGGGAAGATGGGGATCAGGTCCAAGATACGCTATTTGAACTGGGGAAAAAAACATAAAAGTCACAACTAATTGTAGAAGCTGGAATCTTGAGCAGAACACAAAATATTGGAAGAACTCACCAGGTCAAGCAGCATCTGTGGAGTGAATGTATAGATGATGTTTTGGTTGCGACCCTTCTTCAGATGGCTCTGAAGTCTGAAGGATAGCCCGAGCCGAAACATCATCTGTCCAATCCCTCCACAGATGCTGCCTGACCCAATGAGTTTTTCTAGCAAAAAAAAAAATATTTGATTTGCGGCACTTTCTGTTTTCATTCCCCATTTCGGGCATCTAAAGTCTTTGATTTTCATCTGCAATGCAGATTATCATCAAATTGCATCAGGTCAGGAGTTTATCCCCACAGACATCCTACCAGGCACACACACTCACCCCCACCCTCCTTGCAAGTTAACAAGATTATTTTATCCACTTCCCAATTCTGTCGTAGCGTTTTCGATTTGAAACTCTTCCCTTAGGTGCATCCTGACCTGCCTACTATTTCCAACATTCTCTGGTGTTATTTAAGCACTACAGATTAATTAGTTTGCACCTTTCCTCTTTAATAGAGGGGTTAGGTCTCAGCCAGAGCATTAGTCGATAGTCAAGAGTGTTTTATAGTCATATGTCCCGAAACAGAACAATTACATTTTTACTTGCAACAGCACCGCAGATATGTAAAAATAGTACTCTGTAAAACCCATAAAAAACAGCAAAAAAAGAATTCAGTATATATTAAAAATCAGACAAATAAATAGACAATAATAGGGCAAAGTGAAAAATATTGTCCCCAAGTCTATGTAGTTTGGAACTTATTTAGAGGTTGTAGCATTTAATAGCCTGATGGTTGTTGGGAAGAAGCTGCTCCTGACACTGGATGTTACAGTTTTCAAGCTCCTGTACCTTCTGCCCGATGGCAGGGGTGAAATGAGAGCATGGCCAGGGTGGTGTGGGTCTCTGATAATGCGGGGTGCCTCTTTGAGATAGCAACTCTTGGAGATCTCTTCAGTGGTGGGGAGATCATTACCCGTGATGGACCGGGCTGTGTTCACCACTATTTGCACTTCTTTGGTCCTGGGCGTTCGAGTTGCCGAACTAGGCCGTGATATAACCAGTCAATATGCCCTTGACTGTACACCTGTAGAAGTTTAAAAGAGTATTTGTTGACATACCGAATCTCTAATGAAGTACTAACATTGGTATGTGCCCAGGATTAAGTAGAGAATAACTATCTGGTTAGCGTGCATATCTTGGATAACCTTCACTGCAATTACAGGGAGCTCATGAGATAAAAAAAATGTCACAAAGTGGTTCACTAAAGTGTAATAAGGTAAGAATCATCAGCAAACCAGAGATGGGAATGTTAGGAGAGTTTCACCATTCACCGTTGTTTAAATCTGTGATGTTTACACTCCTGATAGGATGATTTTAATGGGATCAGGAATCTGTTAGTAATTTGTTAGGAATCCTGCATTACTATCTCCCTTGACATCCATACATTGTCATGAAAACAGAAAATGCTGGAAGCATTCAGCAGGTCAGGAAGCATCTGTGGAGAGAGAAACACAGTTAATATTTGAGCTCAATGGCACTTCATCAGAATATTGATTTTCTAAATTCTCAGACTGCTTGTCCAACATCCAGTTTGGATGTATAGAGTTTTCTTTTTGTCCTGATCTTAGGAATACTGAAGGCATTTGCCTGTTTATTTGTTTAGAAAGAACTGCAGATGCTGGAAAAATCGACGGTAGACAAAAATGCTAGAGAAACTCAGCAGGTGAGGCAGCATCTATGGAGCGAAGGAATAGGTGATGTTTCGGGTCGAGACCCTCGTTCAGACTGATGTGGGGGTGGGGGGGGGGGGGGGGGGGTCGGGAGGAAGAAAGGAAGAAGCGGAGGCAGCAGACTGTGGGAGAGCTGGGAAGGGGAGGGGAAGGAGGGAGAAAGCAAGGATTACCTAAATTTGGAGAAGTCAATGTTCATAACGCTGGGCTGTAAACTATATTTGTAGCCAGCCATTAATTGAAAAAAAGTCACACTTACATTCAGCGAACTGACATGAAACATCATCCATTGCTTCTCTCCATAGATGCTGCCTGTCAAACTGAGTTACTTTCAGCACTTTCAAGTGTGTCAGATCCTCGCCTTGATGCGATATCATGGTCTGGTTTGGCTCAGTCACCAAGCATGACATCCGGAAGCTGCAGCGCATCGTTCGATCAGCCGAGAAGGCCGTTAGCTGCAATCGTCCCCCCATCGATGAAGTGTACACGGCAAGGGCCAGGAAGAGAGTGGGTAAGACCATCTCTGACCCCTCTCACACTGGCCACAAACTCTTTGAAGCACTTCCCTCTGGACGGCGACTCCAGGCTGTCAAAGCCGCCACAGCCAGACATAAAAACAGTTTTTTCCCATGAGCAGTAGCTCTACTCAACAGCCAAAAGTCTGTAGCCTCCTTGTGCTCTGGTATTTTATTTCATTCTTCACATGTTTAAGTTGTGATGTTTTATTTTTAATTGTCTACTCTATATCGAGTATTTTGAGTCTTTGAAAAGCGCTATACAAATAAAATGTATTATCATTATTATTATTATTATTATTATTATTATTATTATTATATCGTGTTGTTACTTGCGAGCAAAGCCCCAAGGCAAATTCATTGATGTATACATACTTAGCTAATAAAATATATTAATTAATTAATTTATTATAATAAATACACATTTAACACCACAGAATACGAACGTGCTGTTTTATTCCTTCACCAGTTATATTCCCGCCAACCTGTGCCACCTGACCTTTCTGACTCAGTGTAACATGGGATACCTTTCAATACAACGACAGTTACCATGACAACATGTACTGAGGTACAGTGCAATACTTTTTTTGCATACACTTCAGTGAATTATAACTATACATAACCACAACCCCAGATTAAGTACTAATGGGCCTGTCCCACTTAGGCGACTTTTTAGGCGAATGCAGGAGACTATGTGGTCGCCACATAGTCACCACGTTTGCAGGTGGTCGACTTCATGTTCGTGAGTAGTTCCCAAATTCTGGGAACTAGTCGCGGCCTTATTATGGTGGCCGCGAATTTTTCAACATGTTGAAATTTTTTTTTTTTTTTTTATTAGAAACAGTGTACAGTAGTATAGACCGCAGCATATGACAAAATACATTTAATGTACATCTTCTATTTTAAATTTAACAAAAGAAAAATAGAACGAGAGAGAAAGAACGAAAAAGAGAGAGTGAAAGAAATAGTGATGTGTAAACCCCTAGACTAGCAGATAGTGCAGTCCAGGAGTGAACGAGTATGCATGTTGAAACATTAGCGGCGACCAGAATGGCGCCGTGTCTAGTTGTGTCTGCCCCATATGACATAATGGTTAATCAGGCATGACCTTATAAGTTTGAAAGGCCAGGGTGAGGAGAAGGCCAGGCGAGGAGAGGGACATCGGTTTGTTGGTCCATCAGGATCGAGGTGAAGGCCGGAGCAGCTTGGGGTTCGACTGGATTGGGCGCCGCTCAAGGATACCCCGCGCACAGAGGTGGGGGGAGGGGTTGAAGGGGGGGAGTCAGTCTACAGTTTGTACAGTCACATGTTCGAAACCTGAAGAAAAAAAAATTGGACGGCTACAATAGTTCCCCAACTGAACTGTTGAAAACAAAAATATTCAAAAACTGTTTGAAATTCCAAAAAACCTTTGAAACATGATTTTTAAAAAGCTCTAAATTAACAAACCATTTAGGGATTTAAAAAATGTATTGGAAATGTTTAGTAAGCTTTTTTAAGTCACCAGGCTGTGGAAAATCTGCCTCCTGTCTCTCATCACCTCTTTTACCCTTAAACTCTGTGGATACAAATGTTTTTGAAGCTCATCAGAGTTGGTGCAGAATCCTCTGGAGATTCCTTCAGTTACCATCAGGGACGAGGACAGAAACCAACAGCGAGCTACATCGTCTGACACACGAGCGAAAGAACGAATGAACGAACCATCAGGGAATTAGTTTAAGTTCTCCCTTGGCAGATTTCAGGACTTGGTGTCAGACCATACACTGCTGAATCAGATCAAGTCGTTCTCAACATTCCTTAAATGCACAAACAGACTTGGAAATCCCAATGTTCTTGTCTCAAAAGCTATTGGTATTGCAAAATCCAGTCCAATATCACAGCAAGTTTAATGATCTTGTGAGACATCCATAAATGCCTTCCTTTATATATCACCATAATGTCTCCTGGTCCACTGCCTCAGCTCATCCTTTGCAGAAACCCTCACCTGTACCTTCTTTCTTCTGGACTTTGTTCTTCAAAGATACTTCCTGAATTCCTTCATCACATCTTCCATATTTGCCACTCTAAACCCGACTGCCTACAACCTAACTAACATTGTCACCCTGTAATCTTGTGCGTGCCCTGTTCTCAGTTAAGCATAAATATTTTTAACCTTTGCTCTCAAATTCCTCTATCGTCTTGTTCTTCTCTACTTTCTGTACACTCTACCAGCCCTGCATTACTCAAGAATATCCGTACCCTTCCAATTCTGACTTCTTAATCATCCACAATTTAATTTGGTATCTTACTGTTAGCTGTCAAGAATCTAAATTCTTGAATTCCCTCCACACAGTTTTCTTCTCTTTTAAGATGCTATGTAAAATTTAGCTTTTTGATTAAGTATTTTCCCGTCTCCTTGTGGATTGCCCGAAATTTTGTTCAATTAGGGTCCTGTGAAATATATTGGGATATTTTTGATATATTGCAGCATGTTTTATTTGTAAACTACTGTTGTTTATGAATGTATCTAATCATAAATATACACATGTCAAATATACATGTGAAGATTTATGAACTAATAAAGATCATGGTAACTTACTGTTGTGGCTTTAGCATTTACATACTCACTTATGACATGGTACTCATCCCAAATTCAAAAATAGCAAGGCTTAAATAATAGAGGACTTCAATTTATCTCAACTTAATAGCAACAAAGGAGCAGAGGGCAGGTTTAGAAGGTGCAGAATTCTTAAAATAAGTTAAAATATATTCAAGAGAACGTCTATTAACCTATACTTAGAAAGCCCATCAAGGGATTTAGGATCTGAAGAAGGATCTCGACCCAAAACATCATCCATCCTTTCTCTCCGGAGATGCTGTCTGTCCCGCTGAATTGCTCCAGTATTTTGTGTCTCTCAAGAGATTTTGGAAATGGGCTGAGTGGAGAGGGTGGTGTGGGATGTAGTGTTGAAAGCGGCCACCGCAATTTCATGTGATTTAGCAAAGTTATGGAAAGGTAACAATAACAACCAGGAAGTAGAGATGTGACTTAGTCGAGATGAAATAGAAGTAGTTCCTTAAAGAAAATTTAGAGTGAGAGCAATGGGAGACAGTGAAAAAGGAGATGGTGACACTTCAGAGCAAATATATTTGCAACAAAAGATCCTCCAAATCCATCCCCTGATGTAATACACACAACATGATCAAACAAAAAGACAATGTTTTCTACAGAGAGTAAGATCCCAGCATTGTGGAGAACCTGAAGATAGAACGGCCAGAGGTTAAACTGGAACGGAAATTAGAAGGCAAAGAGAACATTTGAAAAAAATAGTAGCAGGCAAATTCGAAGTAAACCCTGAATTATGTAAATGAATAAATAGACAAAAGGTTCTTGAAAGAACCAAGCAGAGACAGAGATATGGAGCTGGTAACGATGTATGTACTGTAGATGTAATTGTTCATCTTGCATATCCATTCTGAGAAGAGGTGATGATGCAGATATTGACACTGAGGAGGAATGTGAAATGTTGGAAAATATAAAAGTGAGATTCGATTAATGAGGGCATCGAGCATCTTTCAAAATGGTTAAATTACCAGGCATGGATAAAATATCGCTAAGCTCTTAAAAGATGCAAGAGGAAATTACAGTGACTCAGAGTATCATTTTCCAGTCATCTTTGGCTTGAGGCATGGTGCAGGAGACAGGAAGATGGTTAATATTAAACTGCTGTTAAAAAGGAGAGGTTAGACTTAATGATTACAGCCATGTAAGCTGAACATAAGTGGTGGACAAGTTGCTGGAATCATTTTTGAGGGACAGCATGAATTATTATTAACAGAGGTTAATTAAGAACAATCATTTTAGTTTAGAGATACAGCATGGAAACAGGCCCTTCAGCCCACAAGTCCACACCAATCAGCGATCCCCGCACATTAACACTACCCTACACACATGAGGGACAATTTTACATTTGCACCAAGCCAATTAACCTACAAACCAGTATGTTTTTGGAGTCTGGGAGGAAGCCAAAATCTCGGAGAAAACCCACGCAGGTCACGGGGAGAACGCACAAACTCCGTACAAACAAGCACCCGTAGTCAGCATTGAACCCAGGTCTCTGGTTCTGTAAGGCAGTAGCTCTACCGCTACTCCACCGTGCCGCCAGTAGGAATTTGTCAAGGGAAGTCTTAATAACTTGGTTTAATTTTTTCCAGAGGTAAAAAGGAAGGTTGATAATAGAAGTGACTGAGGGGTGATCTTGTAAAGGTGTACAAAATCATGAGAGGAATAGATCAGGTAAAGGCACAGTCTCTTGCCCAGAGTAAGTGAATCGAGAACCAAAGGATATGGGTTTAAGGTGAGGTGGGAAAGATTTAATAGGAACCTGAAGGGTAACTTTTTTTACACAAAGGGTGGTGGGTGTATGGAACGAGCTGCCGGAGGAGTTTATTGAGGCAGGTACTATCCCAACAATTAAGAAACATTTAGAGAGGTACATGGATAGGATAGGTTTAGAGGAATATGGGCCAAATGCTGGCAGGTGGAACTCGTTAAGATGGGGCATGTTGGTTGGTGTGGGCAAGTTGGGTCAAATGGCCTGTTTCCACGCTGTAAGACTCTACGACTCCAAGTGCATTTGATATCCGACCATGTGGATGTTAGCAAGGCATTAGACAAAATGGCAGATTGGATTGCATGTGGTAGGTTGACCAGGGAAGGTTAAAGGTCATGGTATCCAGGGAATAATTGTGTACAAAAGCACAGCTTTTGTATTCTCTCCTATCCTAAATCTCCTAGACTTGGCCTATCTTCCTCTCTGGTGACCCTCATACTACCCTTGATCAGACTTTACTGGCTTTACCTTGCACTAAACATTATTCCCTTATCATGTATCTATACACTGTAAATGGCTCGATTGTAATCACGTATTGTCTTTCCACTGACTGGATGGCACGCAACAAAAGCTTT